>NC_057864.1:25597342-25809842 GCF_019393635.1 Dromiciops gliroides
AATACTTAATAAGTCATATCCCAGCAGCCTGCTCCAGCCTCTCCTCAGAGCAGCCGAGGGGCCTCCCTCTTGGGGACCCTTCCCTGCACCGGCTGCTCAGAGCCCTCCCTGGGTGGAATGGAAAGGTCAGACCACAGGGGACCAGCAGTTGGAAGGAGGATGGAGAGAATGAGCAAGACCAGCCTTTCAACAGGCCAAGGAGGCGGCGCTGTTAACCACTGCAGTTTCCATCTCTATAGCGCTGGAAGGCAAATGCTTGCCTTGTAGTAACCCTGTGAGGTTCCCCTCCTTTTATGGGTGAGGAGCCTGAGGCACATATAGCAGAGCGCCATGTTCACAGATGCATAGCCGGTAACCAGGGATTGGAGCCCAGGTCTGCAGGTTCTTTTTTCTTTTTTCTTTTTTTTTTTTGGTGAGGCAATTGGGGTTAAGTGACTTGCCCAAAGTCACACAGCTAGTAAGTGTTAAGTGTTTGAGGTAGGATTTGAACTCAGGTCCTCCTGACTCCAGGGCCAGTGCTCCATCCACTGTGCCACCTAGCTGCCCCTGCAGGTTCTTTTGAGTCCCCCATGTTCCTAGTGAAGAATATAGTGGAAGGGGATGGGTTTGGCAGCTATGGCTAGGTCATTTGTCCTCCAAGTGATGGTTCAAGGGTCCAGCTCGGGGAAGGGCTAACCCATACATAGAAATACACACAAAAGGTTCTTTATCCTCTTGGGGTCCTGTACCCCTTTGGTAGTGCAGTGAAGGCAGTAGATCCTTTCTCAGAACCATGTTTTTAAATGCATAAAGTAAAATACTTAGAACTCCAATTATATCTAAATACATTTGTCAAAAAGAAATCAAAGCTGTCTATAGTCATATGAAAAGAATGTTCTAAATCGCTAAATCAGAGAAATGCAAATTAAAACAACTGAGGTATCACCTCACACCTATGAGAGTGACAAATATAACAGGAAAATATTGGATGTTGGAGGGGATGTGGAAAAACTGGGATGCTAATCCACTGTGGATTGAGTTGTGAACAGATCCAGCCATTCTGGAGAGCAATTTGGAACTATGCCCAAAAGGCTATAAAACTGTGCATACCCTTTGATCCAGCAATACCACTGCTAGGTTTATATCCCAAAGACATCCCCCAAAAGAGAAAAAGAACTAGTTGTACAAAAATATTTATAGTAGCTCTTTTTGTAGTGGCTAAGAATTGAAAATCAAAGGAATGCCCGTCAATTGGGGAATAGCTAAACAACCTTTGGTATATGATGGTAATGGAATATTATTGTGCTATAAGAAATGACAAGCAGGATGACTTCCGAAAGGCCTGGAAAGACTTGTATGAACTGATGTATAGTGAAGTGAGCAGAACCAGGAGAATGTGCACAGTGATAGCAATATTGTTGGATGAAGAACTCTGAATGATTTGACTATTCTCAGCAATACAGTGATCCAAAACAATCCCACGGGACTATTGATGAAACATACTATCTACCTCCAAAGAAAGAACTGATATTGATTGAGCACAGACTGGAGCATGCTATTTTTCACTTTCATTTTTTTCTTTTATTCGAGTTTTCTTGTACTAAATGACTTATATGGGAATGTTTTACATAATTGCACTTGTCTAATCTATATCTGGTTCCTTGCTGCCGGAGGGGAGGGGGGGAAGGAGGGATAGAATTTAGAACTCAAAACTTTAAATAAAAATGTTTATTATCCCCGAAAGTACATTTGTCAAAATGTTTTTAGACAGGAAGTTCACAGACCCCTAGTTAAGAAATCCTGATCTCCAGGTAGGCTGCAGCCTCTTCCGCAGTAGGATGGCAGAATGTTCAAGTGGGTTCTTTGTCTCTTATGCTCCTCCAATCACTGGCCTTCTGGGGCTTGACTTTGCTCTCCCGCGATGGGAGGGCCCGTGGCAGCTCTGCAAGCTGAGGGTTCCCAAGAGAAACGCCTCTCTGCCGTTTACTTTTGGATGTCCTTGGGCTAGTCATGACCCCTCTTTGGGCTTCTGTTCACCCTCTGTAAAATCCAACCTCTAGGTTGCTTTTGCTTCCTGATATCTTCCCTGCCCCTTTTGGACCCATGGTTTTCTCTGGAGAAGGATGGGAGGGGAAGCCAGAAAAGTAGATAGAGGCTGGGTTTTAGAGGACTTTGAATGCCAGACTAAAGAATTTGGAGTTGCTGCTTTATGCAGTAGTGAGTAGTAATTGTTACTCTGATCACCTTTTCCTCCCCATCCCACCCCACCTTGCCCCCCTGAGCATGTTGTCGGAGGGCCAGAGCCCAGTGGAATCAAGTAAACATAAGATGGTCCCTGGGGATTTCTCTCCCTGGGCTACCAACATGACTTGTGCCCATTTTGGGGAGTAGGGATATAGGCATGTTGGTCAGGGTAGAGGCAATGGGAGTACGGGAAGAGGGGAGTTTGTGGTTAATTAATTAGAGCATTAAATGTTGGCTTCCAGGAAGAGTCGACCATCTGTCTGTGACTCAATGTCACTGGAGAGATGTGTGTGTGTTCATGCGTACATATGTATGTATGAGCTGTAAAGACTCGCATATGAATTGGATTGGTTTTGTAGCTAACGGTAATCAGTTGATGATCAATTATTAAATTCCTACTGTGTTCAAGGTACTGGGATCCAAAGACAAAAACCAGAAACAGACCCTACCCTCAAGGAGCTTATATTCCCTTGGGAGATACAGAAGTGGAAAGAGCGCTGGCTCTGAAATCAGAGGACCCAGATTCAAATCCTACCTCTGACTCTTGCTGCCTTTGTGACATTGGGCAAACTATCTCACCTCCTAGCGTCTCAGTTTCTTTCTCTGTCAAATGAGGGAGTTTTGACTAGATGGCTTCTGAGGCCCCTCCAGCTCAAGACCTATGATACGAGGTACATACAGAAGTTCGTACAGAACAAATACAAGGGATCGGGGGAGTTGGAGGAATCAGGAAAAGCGTTGGGTGGAAGCCTAATCTGCGTCTTGAAGGAAGTTCTTGGGACCTTAGTGCAGTTAGTCCAGGTCCTCTCATTTTGACTATGAGGATCAGGGGCTTAGACGGGGAAGCATTTGGCTTTAGATCTCAGGGCTAGGCATGGGCAGAGGCAGCATTTGAACCCAGCTCTTCTAACTCCATATCCAGCGCTTGTGGCAGTCCATGCACAGGCTGTGGCAAGTTTGTGCTGGAAGTAGGGTTGAGGAATGCAGCCCTGCCAGGACCTCATGTATCCGGAGCCCCTACTCCAAATTAAACCCTCCCTTCCCTCCCCTGAGTCCTCAAGGTCTAGAAACCAGAAGGAGAAAGTCCCCACTTATTAAGTGGTTTTCCCTTCTTCCCTCTTTGTGTCCTCTTCAATGCTCAGTGGGGAGGAGCTAGAAGCATCCGAAGTCCAAGGCCTCAGAGTTATCTTAGAGCCACTCTTGGACCCGGGGCTCCCTCAGGATTCCAGAGCCTGTTCAACTGCTGTAGCTTGCTGTGTCTTCATCGCACAGTTTTCTTTACTCAGCACCAGCCTCTGTGAGCCTTCTTCATAATGACTATTTAATTATCATGGCTGTAGTTTTTTTTTTTTTTAAATGACAGCTGCATAGTTAGACGCTTCTGAGCGGCAGGAAGTTGGCTATGAGCCCATCGAGAGTATTGTCCTGATAAGGGCTGTTCACCATAATCAGACACATTTTCATACTCTTTTAATGGATCCATCAGGAGCGACAGCAGAGGGTTCAGTACCACGGACAGCTCAGGGGCTCTCCACCAAGGACAGCCTGTGGTTCAGCACCACGGACAGTTCAGGTGGCAGATGTCTTTAGTTGGGGCTTGACTTCAGTTGGCATCCCACTCTACTTTGGGACAGCTCTAATTATTAGGAAATGTTTCCTGACATCAAGCCTAAAGCTTGGCCCTGGTTCTGCCCTCTGGGGCCAGGCAGAACAAGGCTCTGTCTTCCACATGACAGCCCGTCTAATAGTTGAAGACAGCTACCGTTCCCTCCCCTACTACCAGTCATCTCCAAGTTAAATGCCCCTTCTTCCTTTAACCAGCCGTTATATGGAATGGTTTCCAGTTTCCTCATCGTCATGATTACCTGCCTCTGGATAGAACCCTGGGCATGAGTTCAAATCTCACCTCGGACATGTACATGTGTGACCTTGGGTGAGTCACTTGAGTTCCCTATTTCCTCATCTGTGAAACGAGAGGGTTGAACTAAATGCTTCTGTTGTCCCTTCCAGCTCTCAATCTGCGATGTTATGATAGGGTAGCCATCATTTAAAAACCATCAAGCGTACCTCCAAATTCAGAGGAGAGTAACTTTGAAGATGAGGATACTGGAAACCATTCTATATATGGATTGGCTAAAGGAAGTGGGGATGTTTGTTGAATTGGACTTATTGTCTCTTCTCTAAGGACTGGACAAGAGGGAAAGGATTTTGAAGGTGAGGGCCACTGGAGATGTTCAAGCAGAGCCAGGAGTGTTGGATTGGAGAAGAAAGAGATGAGAGGCAAGGAGGCCCGTGTGGAGGCCATTACAATGGTCCTGGTGAGAGTTAATGAGGGCCTAAACCAAGGTGGTGGCTGTGAGTGATGGGAATGGTCTAGGATAGAGAGACCTGGTAAAAACAAAAGCAAGACTTCACAACAAGATAGGGGGGAGGTGAGGAGGTGAGGACAAGGAAAGGGGATGATTCTGAAGCTATGATCTTGGGAAGCTTGAAGGACAGGGGCCATTGATAGAAATAGGGAAGTTTGGAGGAGGGAAGGGTTGGGGGCAGGAGTGAATATTTTTAGAAGCAATCGTGCGATTCTAAGGTTTGGGGAGCATTAGCACCAATGTCAGTCAGAGTCATTGGTTTTCTGGAGGTCCTGTTTTAGGCTGCTAGATTTTCCATCAGGCCACAGCTTGGGCCCAGCCTGAGAAATGGCCCCTTTCTTGGCCAACTTTGCTCAGTGGAATGGCTGAAATCTCTCTGGCCATTTGTCATCCCAGTGGAATGGAGAAAGCAGGAGGCCAGGAGGGCATGGGGGGGGGTGAGTGGAGAGGTACGAGGAGGGCAACAAAGACAGCATAATCCAGCCAGGCTTTCTCCAGAAGACCGTGATCTGCAGCGGGAAGGCCGGGTCACAGCTCTTTTCTAGGATCCTGGGAGAGGAGGGGAAGGAGGCAGACCTTTCAAAAGTTTTTTTTTTTTTCATAAGATCCTAGGATTTAGATCCAAGAAGTTCTCAAGAGTCTTCTTGGGGCAGCTGGGTGGCTCAGTGGATAGAGCACCGGCCCTGGAGTCAGGACTACCTGAGTTAAAATCTGGTCTCAGACACTTAACACTTTCTAGCTGTGTGACCCTGGGCAAGTCACTTAACCCCAATTACCTCACTAAAAAAAAAAAAAAGTCTTCTCACCCACATTCCTCATTATACAGTGGAGGAAACTGAAGCCAGAAAGATTAAGTGATGGCCTAGTGGAAGGGGCTGCTTCTTCAAGCAGAACTGGGATGACCATGTGTTGGGGACTCTGTGGTCAATTCTGCGACTCACCCAAGGCTTCTTAGTAATAAGTAACAAAGCCAGAACCCAGATCATCTGACTTCAGAGCTTCTACAAGGACTTTCAGCTACATGGGCTCCCTCTTCATCTTCACCAATAAGCAAAACTGAAGGCACAAGTGTCCTATTCTGGGGGACACCATGGGCCTGGAGGGCAGGGGCAGGAAGAAGTCCTGGTGAGGGGTAGGGGCTGAGATTCAGCAAGGTCACCAAGAAAGGAAAGGAAAGCATTCATATGACCTGTACTCCGTGCTAGGCACTGTGGGTAGCAGTTTACAAATATCTCATTTGATCCTCCCAACAACCTGCAAAGAAAGTGCTTTTATCAGCCCCATGTTACAGTTTAGGAAACTGATGCAAACAGATGAAGTGACTTGCCCAGGGTCACACAGCTAGTAAGTGTCTGAGACTGGATCTGAACTCGGGTTTTCTGACTCCAGGCCCAGGGCCCTATCCACTGCATTACCAGCTGCCTCAAAGACAAAACAGATCAAAGTACTTTTTGATCTGTTAATACCAAATTCCCCTTTTCAGTACAGGAGGTGAGAGGGGATATAGCACTAGGCCTGCAGGCCAGGCTCTGCCAACACCTACTGTGCGGCCTGGGGAAGTTGCTTGACCTCTCTTGGTCTCAGTTTCCTTCTCTGTTAAATCAGGGGATTGGGATAGATGACTCTCAAGGCCCCTTCCCCCTTTGCTGTCCAAGGGCTCTCTGACTTCATCACCTGGGGACTTTCTCCAGGCCTGCTTTGCTCTTGGGCTGGTTAATTTACACCTAATGGGTAGGTAAGGAGCAACTAATTAACAAAAGCCCTGGGAATAGTATCGGTATCTGTGGAGGTGGGAGCCCCTTCCCACCTCCCACCCCCAGCCTTCTTGTTAATCCCCAATAAATGGTGACTACTGCCCACTGGGGTAGGGGAAAGGCACCTGGCAGACCCCAGGACTGCCCTCTGTTTGAGACAGCTTGCTCAGGGTAGAGGTGGGATTGGAACCAGGGCCCCTGCCTCCAGGCCTGTGGGTTACAGAGCTTGGGCGGTAAGAGGCAGAACAAGGTTTGACTCTAGAATTGCAGGTCTTAACCTAGGAGTTTAACCCAGAATGCCAGACTTGGTGCCCCACACTCTGGGAGGACTAAAGCCTTCCCTTATGTGAGATGGGGGGGGGGGAAGGGGGGAGAGAGAGAGAGAGAGAGAGAGAGAGAGAATGAATGAGAATCCCCCACTCCTGCTACTCTTGGTCTCCAGAGTGGCTCCTCCCAGCTTCTTTCCCCCTTCTACTTGTCTACTAACTGTGACAAGTAAAATCTAATGGATAGTCAGCTTATTCTTGTCCCAAGTGTAGGGAAAACTAGCTAGGGTTTACTTATAAATTAGAAGCTTTAGCACCAAGTTTGGCATTAAGCATTTATTAGTGGGTCAGAGTCAGATGTTGCTGTGAGGGCCTGTCAGGCTTACACAGGAAAGACCCCTGGAGGGGAGGATACTTGAGTTTCAGATCCCACCATTGAGACTCATAGTTGTGGGACCTTGAGCAAATCCCTTTAACTTTTTCTGCCTCAGTTTCCCCCTCTTTACAATAAAAGGATTGGGTAGGTGATCTTTCTTTAAGGCTGTGATCTTGGACTTGGGTTCAAATCCTGCTTCCTCTCCTTCTTTGTCCTAGTCCTGAGGCTCTTCGTCTCTCCCACGAGGGCATAGATAGTCTGAATGATTTCCCAAAGCCCTTCCCCTCTAACACCTGTGATGAGCTTCGAGATCCCAGAGCGGAGAGGCCAGGATGGACCAGAGGCTGGAGACCACACTATTTGAAGAGCCTAGAATAAGTGCTGTAAGGGACCCCAGAGGCCTCTGGTTCAACCCCCTTGTTTTGCAGAAGAGGAAACCGAGGCTGAAGCTGTTGAATGACTTGCTCAGGTCGCAAAGATAATAAAAGGCCAAGGTTTGAGCCTGGGGTTGCACAGGTAGGACATGAACCCAAAGCCCCTTGATACTAGAGTTATTTGTTGCTTGGTTTGGGGGCCAATGCTCCTTCCCACGGTCCAGTGGGAGAGCCCCGAGGTTTGAGGAGTCTGGGAGCTCTGGAAATTGTGAGGGGAGCTGAGCGTCCAGGGGGTGGGTGGGGCATGTTGAAGAGCTCTGGTCTCTAATTTCCTTCCTATGATAAATACCCAGAGGCAGTGAGGGAAAGTGGGCGTCAGCATCCTTCATTATCACCATTAATGTTTGGCTTTTAGAGAGCACTTTAAAGTGCAAAGCAGGCAGCTCATTTGACCCTCCCGACTAGCCGGCGAGCTAAGCCCCGTGGCTCTCTGTCATTACTGATCCGGAAATTGCAGCCGAGAGTCCAAGGTTATGTAGTTAGTTTCAGAGTTGGGATTCAAACCC
Source organism: Dromiciops gliroides (assembly GCF_019393635.1). Lineage (NCBI taxonomy): Eukaryota > Metazoa > Chordata > Mammalia > Microbiotheria > Microbiotheriidae > Dromiciops > Dromiciops gliroides. The sequence continues at coordinate 25,605,271 of NC_057864.1, forward strand.
AGAGCCCCACTGACTGCAGCCCTAGCACTGTGGGAAGGAGCTCCAGTCGTTTGCTTGTTTATTTTGAGAGCGGGGGGGGGGGGGGGGGGGGGGGGGGGGGGGGGGGGGGGGGGGGGGGGGGGGGAGGGGAATGATCACAATCTTATATTGTTGAATTAATTCTGTCCTGTTTGGGGCTTCTATAGAGAATTCCCAGTGTGGAAAGAGCCTCCACCAATACCGATTGTCAGCCCCTTCCCTTGAAGGACCTCTTGGATTGTTAGGATGGTCTCCCTTACGTGTAGCGGAAATCTGACTGCTTCCCTATAGCATCTCCTGCCCCTCTCCCCTGCCCTCCTATGACTTCAAGTCTTTCCTTCTGAGACCTCAAAGAAGGAGTCGATTCTTCTATGTGACGGGCCTTCCCATTCTTGAAGACAGCTGTGGCCATCTGCGGCAGCTGGCTTGGCCCTCCCTGTCATTCAGGTAGCATTTCTTAATTAAAAAAAAAAAAAGGTTTTTTTGGCGGGGCAATGAGGGTTAAGTGACTTGCCCAGGGTCACACAGCTAGTAAGTGTCAAGTGTCTGAACTCAGGTTTTCCTGAATCCAGTGCCGGTGCTTTATCCACTGCACCACCTAGCTGCCCCCAGCCAGCATTTCTTAAGCACCGACTGTATGCCAAGCACCATGTTGAGTTCTTGGGATACAGAGCCGGAGAGGAGATGTCCCCTTCCCTTGGGGAGCTTACTGGGGAAACAACACAGACTGGGATAAGACAATGCAGAGTCATTTCTGGGGGTGGGCAGAGAGGAGGAGCAGTGTGTAAGCTGGGGAGCTGCCGCTGGAGAGCATTTGGGTCTGAAGGGAGGCAGGAGGCTCCATACAGGGGAACAGCGAGTTGATCAGTTGCTGGTGAGGGGAAGCCCGGTGCAGGAAGTTTAGAAGGATAACCTGGAGCCAGGTTGTGACACGTGTTCAGGGTGGGAGTGAGGGGGAGACATTGGAGGGGCATGGCCAGGCCTGCCTGCTCCTTGGGAATCTCCCTTTGACAGCCGTGGGGAAAGGATGGATAGAGCAGGAGGATGCCTGAGACGGATCGGAGGCTGTTGGGAGGGCTGGACCAGAGGGATGTGAGTAGAGGGAAGGGGCCAGATGGGAAACACAGGAGAGGGAGGTGGCTGATGAGCAGGCGATTTGGTGGGAAACGGGAGTCAGAAGAATGGGATTTGAGATTGCAGGATTAGGAGCAAACCTCTCAACCGTTCCCGGCCTCGGTTTCCCCATTTGTCAGAGGAGAGTATTGGCTTTTGTGGTCTCCGGGTTTCCCCTCCAGCCCTGGCTTTCTAGGATTCTCTGGGGGATGTCTTTCTCAAGCTGGGGGTGACTGAATATAGGGTCCTGCCTTCCTGGGGAGCCTAGAAACCTCCCCCAGCTGCAGCAGAGCTTCCTCTCCTAGGAAAGCCCCGGTGCAGGCCGCCTTCTTCATCGTCTGGTGACTGAGGTGCTGTTGGGTGCAGCCTGCCTTCCCCACCCTCTTTCCAAGCTGCCTTTTGGTGCTTGCTTCTCTCGCTCTCGGGAAAACATCGTCGCCATAATTGGTATTCCACGCAGGTTAATAGGTCTGCTGGCCTCCTCAGCATTACGCCTTAATTTCTTTTATTGCAGACTCAGAATTAACAGCCTTTAAACATTATTCCCCCCCACACTTCCCACCAAAACCTATTACCAGCCTGGCTGCTCTTCGGGACCGTTTGACTTCAGTGCCTGGCACGGTGCCACGTCCCTGGGAAGCGTTCTCCAGCTAGAGCTGGTGCTGGGGAGGGGGGATTCGTTTGTGCCAAATGAGGGGCTCCTGTTGGGAACTTATTTCTCTCTCTCTTCAAGAGAACGGAGCACGAGGATGGAGCCTCCAGGCTGGGCCAGAAAGACTCTGTTGGGGGAGGCAGGGTTAGTTGAGGGGACCTGAAGCTTTTGGGGGGTGGTCACAAACCCCTTTGGCTCCCTGGTGAAGCCCAGGGCTCCTTCTTAGCATCTGTTTTTAAAAGCATAGGTTAAAGCTCAGGAGAGTGGAGGAAAGCAGCTATAAAGTCATCCAGATGTCTGTAAGACAAGGTCATGGACTCCAGGGCGAGAACCCTCCATGGTCTTTTTTGGTTGGAGTTCCAGCTCTTCTGCATCCTGGAAGCCTCGCTGAGTGTCTGTAGATGAGAGGAGGGCCTGTGGCGAGATGTTCCTCTAAAGCAGCCAGAGAGGAGTCGCTGCCTTCGCTTGTCAGATGGGGAACCTGAGGCAGGTTCTTAAAGGGGAAGTGACTGGCCCAAGGCCACACAGTCGGATCACAGCATAGTGATGGTGGAGTAACAGAAAGAGCACTTGAGGTTTGGAGTGTGATGAGAAAGGGTCACAGCCCCCATTAGCTCAGAGCTGGAAAAGACCTCAAAGGTCATCTGGTCCCAAGGTCATTAGGCCCATCCAGCCCCAGCCCTTCATTTTGCAGACGAGGAAACTGAGGCCCACAAGGCAGCTGGCACCTGGGGTCAGGAAGGAGCGTGTTCAAAGCCAGCCTCAGGCATGTACTAGCTGTGTGACCCTGGGCAAGTCCCCAAGCCTCTCTGAACAACTCTCCCCATTCCTACGAGGGCCACCACAGCGCTTCGACCACAGATCTTCCAGGGTTGTTCTGAGACCAGGGAGGGAAGAGTCTTCCCTAAAATGGGAGCCTTTATTCCAGTCAGCAGGAGGGTGTTTGTTAGATCATTGGTCGGCACCAAGAGCAAGTTGAGATAAGAGGTGCTTGCCAGCCAGGAGTTTATAGTCTGCTGGGGGTTAGTATACCCCACATATACCCCCCACCCCCCCACACACAAACACATAGAACTCTACTAGGCAGTTGTGGCTGGGTTGAGGGGTCCGGTGGTTCCAAGCTCGGGGAGAAAGGACAAAAACACTGAATTTGGAGTTAGAGGACTTGGCCATCTGTGTGACTCTATGTGAATGAGTGCCCTGCCGGAACCTCGTGAGTCTCTAGAACTAGGGGGGACTCAGGACATCTCACCCAACCCCTTTGCTTTATGGAGGAGAAAGCTGAGGCCTAAGGAGGCTCTGACTTTCTCAAAGTTTTACAGAGGGAGTGAAAGAGGCAGGATTTGAACCCAGGTCCTCTGACTCCAAAGCCAATGTACTGTGCTGCCTCAATTTCCCAGTCTGTTAAATGAAGGGGTTGGGCTTAGCTGATCTGAGCCCTATGCTCCGATCTAAATCCCTGGAACCTCTCTGGGGTGGATACAGCTTGTCGGGAGGTGCTGTGGGTGGTGGCAGGAAATGGCACCTTTGGGGATGGGAGCATCCTGGCTGGACCCAGGCCCTTACCAGCCCCACGGAGCCTCATCTAGCTTGGCTCTGCATTCGATGCTGTGTGACATAGCACAGCTGAAGTGGGAAATTGAACATTCAGGTGGATGGGTGACTTGGTTGTTAGAACTTCCTCTGCATGTGTGTGTGTGTGTGTGTGTCCGTCCCCTGAAGGCCTTGGGAGATGAGCTTTGGAACAGCCAAGGAGCACAGGCCTCATTTCCTCCTGGTTATATTTAGAAGCTTCGGATGGAGACTCTCCCTGAGCCGGAGGCTGAGGCCGCCCCTTGATTGAAATGAGGTTTGTCAGAGAAGAGCAGGAGGAGGAGGAGGCCCTGCACATGCCAGCCCTCCCCCAGCCACTCTGGCTTTGGGAGCCGTGGGGGCTGGAGCCCTCAGTCATCCCTCTGACAATGAATAGCCTTCTGGCCCCAGACAAGACCTTTCCAGATCTCTGATATCAGTTTCCTCATTGGCAAAATAGCCATAACCATCAATAAGCATTCCTTAAGCTAGGGGGTGCCATAGTGCACAGTCAGGAGGACCTGAGTTCAGCTATGACCTCAAGACTCCTCACTCAACCTCTGTGGGCCTCAGTCTTCCTTACTGTGGGCCAGGCACTGGACTAGGCTCTGGGCAATCAACGAAAGGCAAAAGCCAGCCCCTGCCTTCAAAGAGCTCCCTGTCTAATGGGAGAGCAAAGCCCCATAGAGGAGGAGGCTCTGGAAGAAGGGGGACTTTGAGCTGAGCCTTGAGAAGGGCTAGGGAAGCTGGGAGGAAGAAGGGAGCCAGATGAGGGTTCCAGGTGAGGGAGACAGCCAGGCTCAAGGTTTGGAGTTTTGTTATGAGGAGCATCAAGGAGAGTGAAGCTCAGCTAGTCCATCTGCATTTATTAATCACCTACTATGTACACATGGAGGGGAGTTCCCGTAAGAAGACTGGGAAAGGTGGGAAGGGCCCAGGTTAGGAAGAGCTTTAAATGTCAGGCAGTAGGGACTGAGTAAGAGCCTACTATGTGCCAGACACTATGCCAAATGCTTGGGATACAAAGAAAAGCAAAAACACTGCACTGACCTCAAGAAGCTTGTCACAGCACTGGCAGTGTGTGTGACTGTGACGGGAGATACTTAGGCTGTGAGTTGGGGGCGCCAGTGGGATGGTGGCACCCTTCACAGTAGAAGGGAAATTGAGAAGAGAGAGGAGGGTCATCAGTCTCTGCCTCCCAAGGTTGTGGTGGGCCTCAAATGAGGCCATGACTGTAAAGCACTTGCAAACTTGAGAGCGTCTTGCAAATGGTTGCATTTATGGTCTAACTACGTGGATCTTGCAGGGGAGGAGCCCTGAGGCCGCTATCTCATCCTGAAAATTCCCTCAACCCCTGGGGTCTCCTACACCAACCAGTTACCCTGCCTTGTAGCCATGAAAAGTCCCTCCCCCCAAGACCAGCCCCTTCTCCCCTTGGTGAGCTCTTCCTGAGGCCTCCATTTTGTGGCAGGCCCAGGCCAGTGAGTCAGTCTTCAATTCCCCTCCCAGCTGTGATCCTGGCATGGGATGTCAGAGCTGGGAGGGGAACAAGGAACGTGTGGGAGGGGCCTTAGAACAGGGGATGTCAGAGCAGGAGGGGGGTCTTAGACACCATCCGAGCCCACTCTCTCCCTTTACAGAAAAGACATTGAGAAACAGAGTCTCAATGACTTGCCCAAGTTGTAACAATCACCCACCCACCCACACATACATCCTGTTTGGGGCAGACTGTGCCATTTTCCAGGCCCTGAATTCTGTTCTCAAGCGAAGATCTCAGAGATTCTTCTTTCCTCTCCCTTGTCCAGCCAGGGAGATGAGACCTGGGGAATGTACTGTCCCCATCCTCTCCTCATGCCCCCTTTAGCTCTGCTGATACCCTCTTGTCTGGGCTGCTCATCCCCAAGGGTCCATGTATCCCTGAGCATCAGAGGTTACCCTGGACTAGTCCGGGATCCCCTTCAGCCCTCTCCACTCCCAGGCCAGGCCAAAGGGTGCCCCAGGGAGGGTGTCCCAGCGATGTTCCGGCTCCTCCCACCCATTGGGCAGCCAGATCCCTGGGCACACGCACGTTGCCCTTTTGCCAGGGGCCCCTTGGAAAGTGCTGAGTAAACTCAGTGTGTAGGAACAGAAAATGCAAATGATTCCAGCCAATTAATCTGGCCCATTCCCTGAAGAAGTGAATCGAGAGTGGGCAGGAATGAATAATAGATGGAGCCGCCCTCTTATTAAGAAAATCCATTTCCCCCCTGAATTGGCAGCTCCCTTCTTCATGGGCCGCTCGTGTGCCCTGCCCACCCTCCCTTCCCTGGTGCTCCCACCTCCCCAGCCCAGCTCTCCACTCGGCTTCCCGGGCTCCCTGGGATGCCGCAGAGACAAATCACAGCATCAGTGAATGTCGGAGCAGAAATCAGCCTTGGAGGTCACGTGGGCCTCCTGTCCCTCCCCTCTCATTCCAGAGATGATAATTTCAAGGCCCAGAAAAGGTAGGGGCTTGGCCAAGGTCACACAGCAGGCCGGCAATAAGAGGCAGAAAATCCTCCTGACTTGGCTTCCCTGGCTGTGAGTCTCAGGCAGGAGCCCCGGGGCAGGTGCCAACCTCTGTTTAAATTTAGCCCTCTTTGTGCTAGTGGTAGGCTGATTCTCCACTGGGGAGCTCCTGGCCTGGCAGATGAAAGCCTGCTGGGGGGGCCTGGCCTCCCCAGCTGACCGTTCTTTAATCTTGCTGAAACTGGGCTTTCTCTTCTCCAAGACTGAAAGGACAAGAAAGCAAAATGGAAAAAAAAACAAAACACCACAGCTCCTCTCCTCTGTGGGTGGGGAAGGATGGGAGGACCTTCTGACCACAGCAGCCCAGGGAGTGGGTGGGTCTGACCCCTTAAAGGGATGTTGGATTGGCCTGTAGGAGACCATGGCCTGAGGAGCCCAGAGTCTAGAGTTAGAACCATCTAGTCCAGTCAACCCCTCATTTTACAGAGGAAACTGAGGGCCAGGAAAGTTAAATGACTTGATCAGGGTCACACAGCCAGTATGAGTCAGAGGTGAGACTTGAATCTGGGTCTTCCTGGCTCTGAGGTTGCCTCTTACTACTGCCTATTACTGCTTCTCATGTAGGTGTGTTACTCTTTGTATTTCTCTCTCTCTCTCTCTCTCTCTCTCTCTCTCTCTCTCTCTCGGTAAAGACTGAGAAAATGTTACCTCCATAGGAAGAGCCAGACTAGGCTCACACAGGATGAGGATGTATGGGTGGGCTGCTTTCTATAACAGAGGGTGTGCTTATCCTGAGGAGGTCATAGGTCCCTCAGAGTCTGGCCCGAGGTGCCTAGCACTGTGTTCTCTGCATGTAGGGCCCACTTGATCAGAGTTGATTGAATGCCCTGGCAAATGCCTTAAACTCTCACTTTGTTTGCTCATCTGTAAAATGGGAGATTTAGATTGTACTGCACCAAGGTCCCCTCATGCTCCATCCAGCCTTCTGTGAACCAAATTAACCAGGGGACTTTACCACCTCTGGCACCAAGGATACGGGGTTGTCCTTGGCCCACAGAATCTCTGGATTGGAAGGAATCTTTGAGACCATTTGAAATAGGGGGAAACTAAGGCCCAGAGGAGTGCGTGGCCCTACTCAGTCACACAGCAAATTAGCGGCAGAGAGGAAGCCCAAGGCCTGACTCGAAGCTGACTCTTTCCCTGGCCCGGGGCTGCTGCTGAATTCCCTGGCTGGCGCCAGCCGGAGGAACCCCCCTTGGGGCCAGAGGCCACCTGGGGCTGGGTCGGTCCATCACCCTGAGCTGTCAGGAGCTGAATGGTGCCCCTCCCACAAATCACAGGGAAGGGAAGATGCCTTTGTCAGAGGTCCAGGGAAGGCTTCCATCTTTGTCACGCCAAAGGGACGGCCCAGAGCATCTCCAGGGAGCCCAGCATTCCCAAGGAAGAACCCAGGCATCCCTTGGCGACAGCTGGGGCCGCGGGTTGGGAAGCGCCCTGGGACGGCCCAGCTTCACTAAGGGGTTGCTGGGGATGGGGGCCCAACTGTGGGAAGCCCTGGGTCTCCCATTCTGAGGAGGGCAGCAGGAGGTCCTCAGTGTTGGCCAGGACAGAGAATCTTATCAGGGATGCCGTTGTCGAGGGGATGGATGGTTCAGGGAAGGGGAGGATTGGTGGCCTGAGACCCACCCCCCCCAGCCTGAAGATTCTTGACATAAGATACCACTGCAGTGCAGCAGCTCACTTTACTTAGACATCGGCGTTTGTGCCCAGTCTGGATCATCATGTGTGCAAAGTGTAGGCCCCGAAAACGAATTCTATTTTTCTTATGAAGACAGTCCGTGTGGTGTGGAGGGAGGAGAGGCAGAGCCTTGGGAGCGGTCTAACACTTGCTTCATGGGACATGGCTTTCAGGGCTCTATCCTGTGGCCCCAAGTGATCCCAAGAACTCCCCATCCAGTAGCAGGATGGCCCATTTCAGGTCAATTTGCAGTCCACAAATGGGTGTCCCTGCAAAGCTGATCAGGAGCCAACTCTTCCAGGAAGCCCTCCAATGTTTCCCTACTTATCTTGACGTGAAATGACTTGGTATCTAAGGAGTTGTGAACAGGTTGTAACTCTCTTCCTTCCCCACCCCGAGGGAATGGAAGCTCACAGAGGGCAGGGCTTGCTTCACTGCTCTCTTGACATACCCCGTGCCCTTGTACTGTATCTGACACATAGTAGGTGCTCAATCGTTCCTTGTGGATGGATGGATGGGGACGGGGAGGAAGGGAGAGGATCAAGTGAAGATACAGGAAGCCAGTGGCCATTTCCCTTCATGATCCGCCCATCCCCAACGTCCTTGAAAAAGACCAAGAGGCAAGAGGATATTGGGTACCAGTGGTTGGTTCCTATCCCTCACCCAGAGACAGAACTTCCAGAAACTTGGAAGGCTCGAGGATAAAAATAGTGACTTTTTTCCTTCACGTTTTGGCTGAGAGTGGGGGATAAAGATGGAACCGTAGAGGGAAGATGAGATGCCACATTGGCAGGAGTTTTTGGAAAGTGCTCTCTTCTGGGGCTTGCTTTGCCCGTCATCTCTTCTTCGGAGGCAGTGTGATGCCACAGAAAGAGCACTGGATTCAGGGTTGGGGGCCTGTGTGACCTTGGACCAGTCTCTTAACCTCTCTGGGCAAAATGGCCAGGTTGGGTTCGCTGCTCCCTTTCACCCTCAGATCTGACGCCCTGGTGAACCGGGACATGCAGTCAGCAAGAAGGGAGGAGCAGAGGCAGAAGGCCAAAGGGAAAGGGTGAGGGGCAATCTAGGGAAGTCTCCAGAGGAGCCTGCTGTTCCCCCTGCCCCTGCCCCGGCTTTTTCCCAGGCCATCCCATCTTGCCCGCCCCCCTAGGCGCCTGTGTTCTTCCCTCCTTTTCTGCTCCTGACTTGGGAGGGTTCGAGGGGGTCCTGGTGGAAGGCAGATTCAGATGTCACACACTGATTAACGATGGTGGGCCTCCCCCCACACCCCACTGGGGCTGACAGGAAAAAGACATTAGCATGGATGTTTTCTCAGCCCAGGGCCAGCCTCAGAGCAGGGCGGGTGCTCATCCCTTCTGCAGCCGTCCTGTCACAGAGCTCTTTGAACGTGTAATACACAGAACCGTGGGTTCTATACCTGCAATTTCAGGGGGGTGTGGGGCGGGGGTGGGGAGAGGAGAAATCTCAGTGTGGAGACTCCCTCCACCAAATGCAAATCAACAGTTCAGCTGTGATGTCATCCTAATGAGTCACCAGGGACCATGGGGAGTGCCCACGGTCACCCAGCCAGGAAGTATCCAGCATGTGACCATGTGTCTAGCCTTCTGCCATGAGGTGCTGCCTCTCATGATCCCGTGCGGGACCACTAGCCTGAGACTTGGCCTGTGCAGGTCACCAAGGGGCGGCTACAAGCTCTGTGAGGCAGTGACCCCGTTGTACTAACCTTGAGGAGCCCCCACTTTCCTGCCTTTGCTACTGGATCCACACTGGGTGTCTAACACACTTGTGTTGTATGAAAGAAGTTGTATTTGTGGGCACCATAGAGATGTTCCTCCCTCAGGGGATCCGTGTGACTTCCTAATCCAGGAATTCTTCAGCTTGAGAGAGAGCTGTGTATCTTCCACACAGACAAGTGCAGCGCATCTTCCTACTCTGGGAAGTTGAAGCGTCCCTACATTTGTCCTAAATCCACTTCCTTCAGAGGGGTTGGTGTAGTCCCCTAATGTGCCCCTCCCCCACTCCGCTACTTATTGCCCGGCTGATCTTTGGCAGGTCACTTGACATTTCTGGGCCTCAGAATCTGCCACGAGAGGCAACCAGGCTGTGCAGTGGATGGAGAACTGGTCCTGGAGTCAGAAAGACCCAGCCTCAGACACTCCCTAGCTGTGTGACCCTGAGCAAGTCAGTTCACCTGTTTGCCTCGGTTTCCTTTATTGTAAAATGGTGGTGTTAGTAATAGAACCCACCTCCCAGGATCAGATGAGATCATATTTGTAAAGTGCTTAGCACAGTGCTTGACACATAGTAGGTGCTTAATACATGCCAGTTATTGTTAGTAGCATTCTTGTTGCTGTCAGTGAGGTTGGGCTAGGTGGCTGGTAAAGGCCCTTCCAGTTCAGAGTCTCTGACCACAATGATTCCTGGAGCCTTTCTGATGATCCGGTGTGTGGTGATCTAGTGTGTGAACTTGACCTATCACTGACAGATGAGACCACGTCCTCAGACCTCATCTCTAGACAATGGAGACACAGAGAGGAGGGAAAAGTGGCCCCTGTTCCCCTCTGGGGGTCAGTTCCTTCCTGTGTTGAATGAAGGGTTTCATGTAAAGCTCCCTGAAGTTCCTCTGAGCTCTGACCCCAAGCCAGGGCTGTTTGCCAGGCCTTGCACTGACCCACTACCCTTCAGGAGACTTAGGCCCCCGCACCCTGCCTGCCTTCCAGGGCATTTGGAGCAGATGCTTCAGAAAAGAGAGGGGCAGAACTGGGGAGGAAGAGGGGCGATCATCCTACAGTCCCAGAGCACCAGGACCAGACAGAGCCAGTCAGTGGATTGGAGGCTGGGCATGAATGCATAAGGCAGCTTCCCTCCTGTAGCTCTGTGTGTGTGTGCGTGCGTGTGTGTGCCTATGTACATGTGTGTGTGTGTGTGTGTGTTTGTGTGTACGTGCCCGTGATGAGTCTCCTCCTCCTCTAGTCCCCTGGTTTTTGTTTCCTGCAGCCAAATAGCATTTCCCCAGACAGTCCCCATTGACCAGGGTGATGGTTTAATAGTGGCTCTCCTTTCTTGGACAGGCAGCTGAATGTGCCTGCTCGGGCAGCGAGCGGGGGAGTGGGCTGGATTGGAGCCCCCCAAAGGTAATTGGAATTCTGCTGGCTAGGGTTGTCTTGGTAACACGGAGGGGGCTGGCAGACACTCACAGAGGGGAAGCAGTAGTCACGGAATTGCAGAATCCAAGAATGTCAGGACCAGAAGAGACCTCAGAACAATGTTAGAATATAGAATATTGGCAAGTCAATGTTGGAACGGGCCTTTGAACGGAGAATGGCAGAGCTGGGAGGGAGGCGGTGTGGCCTCTGGGCCTCAGGGCCTCTTTCCGGCTGGCTCCAGGATCTAAATCTATGATCACATGATTTGTTGGTTCTTGCAGATCTCTCTAGAATCCTGTGTCCTTTGGAGCCATGATTGAGAGACTGGCACCAGGACTCAGGAGAGCTGTGTATTCTATTTATTCCCAGCTTGCTGTGTGACCTTGGGCAAATCACTTCCCTTTTCTGACCCTCAGTTTCCTCTCCTGTAAAAAGAGAGTCAGAGTAAAAGGCGTGTATGGTCCAGCCCAGCTCTGCCATAATGTGATGGGCAGGGGTTTCCCTGCGTGGAGAAGGGAAGCAGCCAAAAGAGCTGGAAAGTAAATCAAGGCATGTGTATCTTAAAGCACTCTCCTGAAGGGTTGTGCCGAGGGAGTATTCAGGATGATCGTGTGGCTCCTCCCAGTGAGAGAGGGGGCACAGACATCAAATGTGAGCCAATGGGAACAGGGGATGAAGTGCTGGACCTGGAGTCAGGAGAATCTGGGTTCGAATCCCACTTCTGAGAAGTGCCAGCTGTGTATCCCTAAACCTCACCTAATCTTTCTGAACCTTAGCTTCTTCATCTCTAAAATGGGAATAGGAACAACTTCTCTACCCCAGGCTTCTGGGGAGGACCAACTCTGATAAAGCAGGAACAGAAAATGCTCTAGATATGGCCAGCTGGGGTTATTCTCTTAGTCACCATTGTATTCATCAGGTTCGTCCCTCCCTCCCACCTGTACAGTCACAGCCCCTCTCTCACCCTGTAGCCAGCCTGCCCGTGGCTGGTGGCCCTTTGGGAAGGGACCATCTGCACCTCTGCCTGGACTTCCCTGCCCCACTTGCCTTTCTTAGAAGTTTTAAAACTTCGCCTGTAACAGACTGTAACAGGTCCCATTTCTTTTACACTGTAAACAAACTTTGCATGTGACAGACACTACCAAGCCCCATTTACTTTACACCACAAACGAGCAAAACCAAACCACATACGGACAATCCTTCAGCCTGTGCATATGGACAATCCTGAAGTTCCCGTATTGGCCCGGAGGCTGGGAGTCTCTGCTTCTGGTCCCTTGCACCAAAGGACTCTGCTGGTCTGAATGCTTCTCGTAGCTTAGGGTCTGAGACCATCAGTCAGCTAATAAGTCTTGGAGCTAGAAGAGAGCTCAGAATCTAATCTTAATGTTAATTTTAAAAAGTTTTATTGGTGTCTTTGTGTGTGTGTGTGTGTGTGTGTGTGTGTGTGTGAGATGTCTGTGACCCCACCTTTACCCAGTGAACATACTTCTTCTCAAGTAGTCAATTAACAAGCATTTTTAATGGCTTGCTATGTGCCAGGAACTGGAGGATTCAAAGAAAGACCATTAAGGAAAACCAGCCCACAAAACAACCATGTCCAACAGCGTGTACGGCTCCTCCACCTCTCCGTAGAAACAAGGAAGGGGTGCTTGGTCATTGATCTCTTTTTCCAGGCTACGCTGGGTGGTTACAATCACAGTTTTCCCACTTACCCTGTAGTAGTTACTGTGCATGTTGTTCTCCTCGTTCTGCTGACTTCATTCTGCATCAGTTCATAGAAGTCTTCACATACTTCTCTGAGTTCTATGGTCATCATTTCTTACAGCACAAAAATAAGACCATCACATTCACACAGCACACACCCCACTGCTGTAAATAGTTTGGAATATGTAGGATCTTTCTGGTTTCTTACTTCCTTAAGATATATGCCTTACAGTGGGTTCCTCTATTTTTCAGAGCAGGAAACTGAGGCCCAGAGCCACTTTCCTGATAAGGACCTTTTTACTAAGGAGAGTGCTCTACAGTTTACAAAACACTTTCGCATTCACTTTATTATTAACAGTCACCTTTCTATAGCACTCTACAGTTTGCAGCATCCTGATGAGGTCGGTAGTTTGACTCTTTTTTTCCCATTTTACAATTTAGTAATATGAGCCTTAGGTAAAACAACTTGCCAAAGGTCATACAACTAGGAAGCATAATGAACAAAATTTGGCCCCTGCCTCAGTTTCCTCATTTGTAAAACAGTTTGACTTAGACAGGCTCTGAGGTCTGTTCTAGGTCTACACCTGTGACCCAATGATCTTGACTCCATTATTGATTGACTGTGACCTTGGGTAAGTCACTCCCTGGGCCTCAATTTCCTTATCTGTAAAATGACAGGGTTGGACTCAGTGGCCTCTGAGGCCTCTTCTAGATTCAGATGTATGAGCTTACATCCCTTCACCTTTGTGGGCCTCAGTTTCCTCAAATGTGATATGGAAGGCTAGGGCTAGGTGGTAGGCTCTTGTGGCTCAACACCTAGGATTGTGACATCCCCCCTACCTAAAATTCTCTAGGTCACCTTGAGATGATCAGAATTGCCCCCAGTTCCCAGTAGAAGTAACTAAGTCTCTAATGTCCCCCAAGAGAGGAAATGACCTGCCCAAAGTCATGGAGCAAGGTGGAGGCAGAGCCTGGACCAGTCTCCTAGTCTGACCTGGGTCCTCCTTGCCTCAAATCGACATCCCCTACAGTTTGGATGGAGCCAGACAAATCGGATTTCCTTTGTCCGGCTGGGGCTGGGGCTGGGGTGGGGAGGGGGGAAGCTGGGCTCCTTTGTTCCTGCTGCCTAGTTGCCATGGGACCGGATTATGATATCACTAGCTCAGGGCGATTATATAATGTTCTTGAGGGCCAAACAGACCAGGGTTAACATTCCACTGGTCCCAGACACAGAGGCAGCTGTTGTGTGGGAGCTGACCTGTTTGTGTAAGGGCAAGTGGGTGGTAGTACCCGAGGGCAGAACTGGGAACCTGGCTTGGAGGAAGCCTCCACAGTGTAATCCTGCTGGGGCCCTCCTGATCCCCCAAGGGGCAGAGAATGCGTGACACTGTGGGGCTCCTGCACTCTTTCCTGGCCTTGGTGGACTCCACCAAACTGTGAGCTGTTCAGGGACAGGGCCCAAGTCTCTCTTCAAAGATGTGTACAACATTTTCTGTTTTTGTATTACTTTCATTTTCAGATGTATCCCCACCATCCCTCGTCAGGCAGTCAGCATTTATGAAGTGCCTACTCTATGCCAAGCACTGTGCTAAGCTCTGAGAATACAAAGAAGGAAAAAACCCAGGAGCATGCATTCCAATCAGGGACACAACCTACATGTTCTTTGGAACAAAGAAGAGGCAGTGTGGTATAGTGGGAAGAGCAGTGGCTTTGGAGGGAGAGACTTTGGGTTCAAATCCTATCCCTGGTGCTTATTGTCTGTGTGATGTGGAGCCTCAGGGTCCTTCATTCAGTCAATCAAGAACTACTTATTAAGTGCCTAAAGATTTAGTTGAGGAAGGGACCTGATCTAAACCCCTGAAAACAGTAAGGCTAACAGAGGTTAAGTGACTTGCCCAAGGGCACCCAACCAGTACATGTCTGAAGTCCGATTTGAATTCAGGTCTTCCTGACTCCAAGTCTAGTGCTCTATCCACTGCATCACCTTTTCTGCAATTGCCTTATCTTCTTAAAATGGAGGGGGGTTAGACCAAATGGTCTTTGAGGTCCTTGCCAACTCTAAATCTATGATTCTGTGATTCTGAGTCACTAAATCTCTCCATGCCTTAATTTTCTCATCTGTGAGAGAGAGAGAGAGAATTGCATTAGATTGGTAAGGAAAATGACAGATGTTGGAGGGGATATTGGAAAACTGGGACACTAATGCATTGTTGGTGGAGTTGTGAACTGATCCAACCATCCTGGAGAGCAATTTGGAACTCTATCCAAAGGGGTAAAACTGCACACCCAACGTTGTTATGAGGATCAAATGAGATAATAATTATAAATTGCTTAACACAGTGCCTGACACATAGTTAGCCCTGTATAAATGTTATTTATTATTAGCTATTAATCTACACATTATTTGGGTCTGAAAGTATAGGCAGCGTTCCATTCCCACAGGCAGATCTGAACTAAATACCTCCCTCACCACCTAGCACCGAGGCTTCTGCACCCATGGGACCTTGAATAATGTAGTGTCTGAGGTCCATTTGAACCTCACAATGATCCTTTGATTATATTCTGTAAATGAAGAAACTGAGGCTCAGTGACCTGCCCCAAGTCACGTGACTATAAGTTTCTGGGCCTAGCCTTGTGTTCCAGGTCCCATTCTCTTTTCACTGACCCACACCTCTCTTGGTGCTGAGCTCACTGTCAGTGGAGGTATTCAGACAGGAAGTGCCACTGTCAGGGAGATGATTCTTGCCCTGGGGTGGGTAAGGCTGGACAAGGTGCTTTCAGAAGTCCCTCCCAGCTCTGACATTCCTTGTTCTAAGGCCCCTTCCAGTTCTTCCATCCCCTGTTCTAAGGCCCCTCCCAGCTCTTCCATCCCCTATTCTAAGGCCCCTCCCAGTTCTTCCATCCCCTGTTCTAAGGCCCCTCCCAGTTCTTCTATCCCCTGTTCTAAGGCCCCTCCCAGTTCTTCTATCCCCTGTTCTAAGGCCCCTCCCAGTTCTTCCATCCCCTGTTCTAAGGCCTCTCCCGGCTCTGACACCCTAAGATTCTATGACTTTGCCTGTGTCCTGCCAGCCTGACCCCTCTCCATGATTAGGCCTTCAGGGCAGGGACTACCCTATTGCTTTTCCTCCAACCCTTTGCCCTTCCCTGTGCCGAGGACAGACTCTGAGACCCTAGAAACCACCCAGTCCCACAGCCTCCTGTGTCAGATGAAGAAACTGGAGGCTGGAGAGAGGTTCTTTGCCCAAGGTCACACTGGCTGTGTCTCAATCAGTGCTCTTTAAATCATTGTTCAAGAACACATCTACAATGCATGTAAATAGTATGCAAATCGCATGCAAATAAACCAGTGGCTCTTGGGAATAGCTTGGTTGCGGGGAGTCTGCTCTTCAGGACATTTCCAGCGTCCTCCATTTTGGACCAGGCGGAGCTGGATCCCCTCATTTCAGCCCCGATTATGAGACCGGGGGTGGGGGGCAGTGGGTGGTGTTCCTCGGGGAATGTTTTCTGCCCCCCCCACCCCCACCCCAGCCAGCTTCTGACACCAAGACAGGCAGCACACAGCGGCGTGGTCCTGTCAGGTAGTCACTGATGGGCCCCTTCTAAGCCAGACCATTTGTCCAGAGATGCCTTCCTGGGGCTAGAGTCCGGGGAAGATTGTCTGGTTGCTGAGGAAGGCGGGGGGAGGACAGAGAACAAGGTTCCAATTGTGTGGCCACAGGCGAGCCTCCCTTCCCATGCAGATACCTTAGAAACCAGAGGAGCCCCAAGAGAAGGGGAGAGGGGCAGTGATTTACAGAAGCATCCCCGCCGGGGAGTCACAGTCACAAGCCCATCTCCACAGGGCAGGGGGCCCAAGGGGCAGGAAGCTGAAGGTCCCCTTGAGCCTCCGAAGTGAGTAGATTGGGGTCCCCCTCACTGAAGTCCTTCACATACAGACTGGACACCCACTTGGCTGTGTGTAGTAGGCATCCTTTGGGGGATGTAGCTTAGACCAGATGACCTCTACTGCACTTGAAGGCAAGGGTCCTGAGTCCGAATCCCCCAACTACCTGCTGATTACCGGGTCACTTCTTGTCTCTAAACCTCAGTGTTTTCATCTGTGAAATGGGGAGATAATGCTACCTATCTCCCAGGGCAATGACAGGAAAAGCATCAGACAAGTGTTCTCTGTTATTTCTTCTGTTGACTCCAATTTTGGTTTAAAATCACTCGTGTCTGAACCACAAAAATGCCCAGCAGTCCCGTCTTTCTTCTCCCCCAGTGCTGGGCTTGGGGCCTGGGCTCTAGGAGGCCGCCGGGCAGGGTTGGTTTTGATGAAAGTTCATCTTGGCTGAACATGTTACCCATGAGCTGGGCCAGAAGATGCCGAGAAGTTGCAGAACCAGAGTAATTCAGTGGGGCAGGAGCCAGGCCCCGTGGGCTCTCTGTGGGCTGGTGCCTTGCTCATGCGTGGGCCGGCCCCATTCTTGGTTCTACTTCAGTGCGGTCCATCCTGCCTCAGCTCCCTCCTCCTAACCCTCTTCTCTTTCCCCGCTGCAGCCAAGAAGACCTGCTCAGACAGCGACTTCACCTGCAACAACGGGCACTGCATCCCCGAGCGCTGGAAATGCGATGGCGAGGAAGAGTGTTCAGACGGGTCTGATGAGTCTGAGGCCACGTGCAGTGAGTGCCTGCCTGCTTGGGGGGATGTGGATGGGACGGGAGGATGGGGCTGAGGACGTCGGGTGGCGAGAAGGCAGAGGCAGGGCATCTGAGGCAGGCAGTCCTGGCCTGGGAGGCCCAAGTACAGGGCCTGCTGGTGACTCACCTTAGGATCTCGGGTACATCGGTCCTTCCCTTTGGCCCTCATTTCCTACTCTGTAAGATAATATGGCTGTGCTAAGTGGTCTTCAGGACCCTTCCCAGCTCTGACATCCCTTGTTCTAAGGCCCCTCCCAGCTCTGACATCCCCTGTTCTAAGCTCCCTCCCAGCTCTGACATCCCCTGTTCTAAGCTCCCTCCCAGCTCTGACATCCCCTGTTCTAAGGCCTCTCCCAGCTCTGACATTCCCTTTTTTAAGCTCCCTCTCAGCTCTGACATCCCCTGTTCTAAAGCCCCTCCCAGCTCTGTCATTTGTTCTGAGGCCTATCCCAGCTCTTAGATTGTGTGTTCTAACGTTCTGTGTCCTGACATTCCTTGTTCTAAAGCTTTTTAGCTTTATGTTTCTGTGACCTCTGAGGTTCTTCTGTCTAATATTCTTTGATTGAATAAATATACATGAACCGACCTGAGGAATGGTGGGTGCAGAGGGGAGGGCACTGGGGCCCTCTGGCCTCCCCCTCCAAGAGGACCCTCAGCTCCCGGAGCTAAGAGGCGGTGCCCAGCGAGGGCCCCTCAAGTGAAGGGGCTTTGCCTCCCTTGACTCTGCCCTCAAGTCCCTCCGTCTCAAAGCAGACTCTGTCAGGGCTCGGGGCTCTTGTTTGATTGCAGGGGGGTGGGGACCATTAGGGAGCACAACTGCCCTGCCTTGGCTGGCTAAGGGGAGGTCCAGGCCCATCTGGGCTTCATCTGGGAGCTGATTGGAGGCCGAGGCAGAGTCCAGCGGGGCATGCCAGGGAAGGGGGGCAGGGATGGGGAGGGGGCGGCTGCTCCCTCTTGGTCACTGTCAAGGGAGAGGCCCAGACACATTGTTAAGGCCCCTGCCTGCGCAGGCTGGTTTCCTTGTTGCCTGGCAACAGAGGAGAGACAGAGACAGAGAGACAGATAAAGAGACAGACAGACATACACACAGACAGACAGACAGACACACACACACACACACACACACACACACACACACACACATAGAAGCAATGAGAGACAGAGCTGCCCTTCCCAGCTCCCTAGCTGGCCCTGTCCCTCCCGCAGCTGTCACAGCCTTCACCCTAGGTAACCCCCCTAATCTCCTCCTTGACTCCACCTCAGAAAGAACTGCCAGATTCAGGTTGTTGAACAACTCCCCGAACCTTAGTAATCTCAGCCTCTTGCCATGAAGCAGTGTTGTTCAGTGGGTAGAGCACTGGCCTGGAAATCAGGAGCCCTTAGGCAAGTCATTTTCCCTTGGTTTCATCCTCTGCAAGAAGGAATTGGTACCCATTTTGATTGATTTGACTTGGTTGAGACCCCCCTTTGGGGGTACCCATTGAGGAGGACCTCCTCTGTCTGATGCTCTAGGAGCCAAGAGAGCTCCTGTGAGCTGGGGTTACACCAAAAGTTCTCTGGAGGAGAGCAGAGCTGACCCCAGATCTTGTGCCAATTAGTGTGTGGGGGGGGAATAGGGCCTAGCCCCCGCCCCACCTCCCCCCCACCCCCATCCCTGAGGCTCAGAGAGCTGTCTCTAATGACTTAGTGTCATTACTATTTCTGACAGTCTGGGAGGAAAAGAAGAAATCCTCGGAGCTAAGTCTCTGCCAGATGTTCCCATATCCCAGCAGCCCCCACTTCTCTGGCTACCTGGCAGCCTTGTATCTGCATTCAAGCCCTCCCAGGGGAGGCAGGGAGGCTGAATCAGAGACTGAGCTCTACCACTCACTTGCTGTGGGACCCTGAGGTTACTTCCCTCACTGGGCCTCAGTTCCCTCATCTGACAAATGTGGGGAGGACTTTTTCTGCTCTCACATTATAGTGCTCCTCTCCCACTCCCTTAAGGGCTGCCGTGGTGTGTTGCTGTTGTGTTTTGTTTTTTAAGTTAGACCTGCAATTTTCCTGATGTAGAGAGCTCCCAGCCAGGAAACTGCCTTTACCAATCTAGGACACACCTGCTCTGCAGCTTACGGGCCTAGAGGGTCGCCTGGGACACTGAGGGGCTAGTGACTTGGCCAACATCACACAGCCAGGATGTGTCTGTCAAGACTCAAACCCAGGTCTTACTGACATCCAAGCAGGCCCTCTGTCCACACTGCCTGGGTGAGCTGTCCCTCTGGGAGGGAACAACAAATGCCCCCTCCTCCCATCCAGGCTCTGTCTGATTTGTACCACCTGCCGCCCTCGCCTGCCATTCTGGGGCATGGCCGGCCTGGGGCCCAGGGAGAAGCCCCTGAGGCCACTCAGAATGACCGAAACACAGAACCCCCTTGGGGGAGTGGACCAGAGGCCAAACTCAGAAGCGGCCACTGGAAATCAGGGTGACCTGCACCGAGGGGTGGCCCTGCCAGGGAGGAGGGGAGGACTGGGCTCTGGGGAGCCTGCTTTCTAGGCCAGGTGAATGAGCAGTCACTGGGAGAGGGAGGCTGGGGATGGGATCAGAGAGAGCCCTGCCTGAATCCCAGAGGGCCATCCCAGCCTGGGCCTTCTGTCACTCCTCCCAGAGGCCACCCTGAGGGCTGTGCTGGGAATGCCAGTCCGGCTCCCTCCCTCCTTCCTTTCCTTCTTTCTTTCCCTCCTCCTTCCCTCCCTCCTCCCCTCCCTTCTTCCCTCCTTCCTTCCATCCTTCCTTCCCTCCTTCCTTTCCTTCTTTCTTTCCCTCCTCCCTCCCTCCCTCCTTCCCTCCCTTCTTCCCTCCTCCCTTCCCTCCTTCCCTCCTTCCTTCCCTCCCTCCTCCCCTCCCTTCTTCCCTCCTTCCTTCCCTCCCTTCTTCCCTCCCCTCCCTCCCTCCTTTCTTCCCTCCCTCCTTCCCTCCTTTCCTCTTTCCTTTTCTTCTTTTCCTCCCTCCCCCTCCCTCCCTTCCTCTGTTTCTCCCCTCCCCCCTCCCCCCATCCTACAGTGAGTCTCCTTAGGTACATGGACTGAAGATACAAAGATATTTATAACTTAGACCCTGCTCTCACGAGGGAAAGTGTGATAAGCGACAGGAAACGTCAGGGGAGTGGTCAGCGTTGAGATGGGCCTGAGCGACTTGGTGGATGTGACCGTCTGTAATCGCCCCTCTGCCCGCCTCTCCTGGGGTGGGGGGGTGGGAGGGGGGATTGCTGAGCCATCATTAATGATATTGGGAAGATGGTGGAGTCTTGGCCAGGTCCGGGGGGGCCTAAGGAAGGTCACTGTGGCCCCAAGGCCAGCGGGATCCGAATCCAGCACTCTGCTCAATGCACCATGAGGCTGCCGCCTCCCTCCCCTCAGGATGGTGATGGTGAGGTGTGCCCCCGCCCCCATGTCAGCTTTGCAGGGATAGAATGAGGCAGGTCTGGTTTTCATTCTGGAAAGAAACCCGCTCATTGGGAATCAGCTTTGGGGGGGTCCAGAAGGGGGCATGGCCTCCAAGCTGCCCCCTGCAGTGGTCAGACCACATGAGGAGGCCCCGTTTGAGGAAGGAGACCCCGGGGTGGGCGATCACAAGAATGAGGGGCCTCAAGCACCTGCTGCGTGCTTGGGTGGTTGATGGAACAGCCTATAGAAGGGAAACCACAGGGTATGACGACAGGAAGGCTTTCGTGAGTAGCTGCAGGACTGGCCCATGCAGGAGGGAGAAGCAGGAGCAAGCAGGGGGAAGCCAGTTGAGGTTGGGTGTCAGCCAATGAGCTCGACTTCTAGTGGGTTGAGCTAGAAAGGTAGTAAGTTCCCCATTCTTGGAGGTCTGCAAGCAGAGCCTGGCCCCCAGCTCATCAGAGGGGCTGTGGCTTCCTGCCCAGGTCCAGGTAGGGCCCCTGAGGTGCCTCTGACTCAGAGATTCAAGGACTTTGGGGGGCCCCATTGTACCTGGCTCACAGAGATGATGTGGGGGCCCTGACTCTGTTGGGCATGTCAGCCCCACACAGAGTGACCTGTAAGAATGCTCATCCTGGGTGTGGGAGAAGCCAGGGCTGGGTCTGGACGTGGTGGGTCCTGGGATGGGGTGGTGGGGGCCATGAGAGGCTCTGGACACCAGAGCTCTCCTGGGCCTGGTGGATTTTGGGGGGAACTTTCTGCAGCTGCTTCTGCTGGGGCCGCTCCCTGACCCAGAACTCTGACCTTGGAGGAAGGGCATGGCCAGGACACAGCCGGCCCAGGCTTCAGAGATGCCGGCCAGCTGAAGGGCCCAAGGGGGGTCTGGGAGGGAGGCAAGGTGAGAGCTAGCATCCAGACACATCTGGGAGGGCATCATTGGGAAGAGCCAGCTGTCCAGTGCCCCAGGCTGCTGGGGAGATCAGAGGGCACATCGTGTTTCTGGGACAAGCCTTTGGGCCCTTCAGGAGCCCCCACGAATCTGAATGTCCAGGGGCTTGACTTCTTGGGCCTCTGCTCTAGCGTTCTGGGGCTGCCACCTGCTCCTCTCTGTGATCCTTAACGATCTCCCCTCCCCCAGTCCCTGCCCTGGGGTCTCCCTGATCTCTATTTCTCCTCCCCCCCTTCTGGCTTTTCTGTGCTGTTCTGTGTGTGTGTGTGTGTGTGTGTGTGTGTGTGTGTGTGTGTGTATCTCTGACAGTAGCCTTCTGTCTCTCTCCATCTTTTTTCTCCCTCTCTTTATTTCTCCCCCTTTCCTCCTCCCCTTTCTTGATTTCTCTCCCACCATCTGTCTCTCTTTCTCTCTCTGTGCCTGTCTCTTTCTCTCTATCTCCCTTTGTCTCTCTCTTCCTTGTCTTTCTGTCTCTTTCTGTCTGTCTCTCTGTCTGTGTCCCCCCCTCTCTTTCTCTGCTCCCCCCCAGTCCTGCTCCCTTCCCTTTCGCAGCCTGTGAGCCCCCCCCCTCTCCCCCTCCTCTCTGTCTGCCTCTCAGTTCACTCAGCTGAACCATGCCTTGTCTTCAGGGAGGTTGTCCCTGGGCCTCCCGGAGGCTTTCTCCTCTGGGCCTCAGTGTCCTCAGCTGAAAAACAAGGTTAGCCTAGGGATGCTCTGGAAGGTTCCCTCTGGCCCGGAAGTTCTAGGGAGCTGAGATTTCCAAGCCCAAATTAAATGGGCCCGTGTGAGCATGGGCAGCATCTGGGGCTGTGACTCATCCCCACCCTCCCCCTTCTGAAGCAGCAGCAGTTCATGGGGATTTGTTTAAAATGAAGTGATTGGAAGAATCTGCCTGAAGGCCCACTGAGGGGTTGCTGAGGGTCTGAATCCCCCCAGCCCGAGAGGAGGCTTGGGGCGACCCGGGTGAGCCGCCACATCTCCCCTGATTGTCCAGGCTCCTACATTCTCTTCCGGGTGGGATCCAAGCCTACCCCCAGCTCAAGCTGTCTCCCCCAAGGCTGCTTGCTCATGTCTGTCAGCGGCCTGGCCTGGTGTCTACACACACTCTCTGCCGGGAGACCTTTGAGTTCCATTCTCTTTGACCCCTCCCTCCTACTCAGGTGCCAGGTATGAGCCAAGCCAGCTGTGCCGTGGCGCTAGTGTCTGTCCCCCCCCAACCCCCCCCCAGACCCTTCACTGGCTTCTGCCTGGAGTCACCTCC
The DNA here is from genome assembly GCF_019393635.1 of Dromiciops gliroides. Lineage (NCBI taxonomy): Eukaryota > Metazoa > Chordata > Mammalia > Microbiotheria > Microbiotheriidae > Dromiciops > Dromiciops gliroides. Next base: position 25,628,011 of record NC_057864.1, read on the forward strand.
CAACAGGCTTTCCTCCCTCTGCTTTCTCCCCTCACATACCTCCCTCACCATGGCCAGAATCAGCTTTTATGGGCGGCCATGTAGCTGATAGAAGATGGTAGGACCCACCGTGACTTAGTGACCTCCAGGTCCCTTCTGGTATCGCTGGTTTTGTGAGGTGGAAGGGCCTTTAGGGGCCCACCTCTCCCCTTCCCCCCCCCCCCCCGCCAGTGACAGCAGTCTACTAGGACCTGCAGCCTCTGCTCACAGACCTCCCATCACCTCCCGGGAGAGCCCAGTGCATTCCAGGACAGCTCTCCCTGACTTCTAGCCTCACTTGGCCTCTGCAGTCCATCTCTGGGACCCTGCAGAGCAAGTCCAGTCCCTTGGACCAGCAGATAAACCACAGACCCAGATCCCAAGAACACGGAGTAGGCAGCATGGGCTGCCCCATGCCTGGAGTGCTCACTCTCCCTCCTCCTTTCCACCTTCCACCCCCCCCCCCCCCCCCCCCCCCCCGCCCCTTTCAGCGCTCAAACCTGGACCGCCTCCCCCCCCAATGCAAACGCCCCCTCGACAGAGCACTAAGACTTCTCAGTCTACTATTCATTCCCAGAATGGAAGGCCCCTGAGGGTAGCCACTGTTTTGTTTTTGGCTCCACATCCCCAAATATGGTGGGTGACTGATAAATGCTTGAATTGAATTAGAAGTCCAGAGGAAGGGGCCAGGATAAGGGACCTACAGCCCCTCGTTGGAAGAAGTAGGGATAGTCAGGCTGGAGAAGACGAGGCTGGGGGTGGGGGTAACCATACCAGCTTCCTTTGAGGGTGGGAAGGGGCTGAGTGGGGAGAGGATTGATTAGCCCCATTCAGACCTGGGAGGGTTGGGGGCTTGGGAGCCATGGCAGAGAGGCTAGTCTCCATCCCTGGACGAGCTGGTCTGGTCCCCCTTTGAGCAGCCTCTTGGTTGGGGAAAGGGGCCGGGATCTCCGGGTCACATACGTTTGGGGCACGACCGACCGAGTCCTGGAAAGCAGCTCATCCCCAGGTCTAGCAATCAGCCAGACTGTTGTCGCTGCTAATTATGAGACAGGAAAACAGACAGACGGCTGTTTGAGCCGTGTCCTTGGTGAGCAGGGTGGGAGGTTAGGTACTGAGTAGTGTAAATATGCATTAAGCTCTCCTGGCTGGTGGAGACTCCCAGAGCCAGATGGGGTCTGAGAAAACATGGAGTCCAACCTATAGCTGACCAAGAATCCCAACTGCATCGCCCTGAACAAGGAGTCACCCAGCCTCTGTCTGAGGATGAAAGGCTCTCTACCTTCAGAGGTAGCTCATCCCACCAGCTCCTTGCTAATTGGGGGGGGGCAGGGAATCCTGAGGAGGGAAGATGGGGAGGAGAAGGGTCTCCAGTGGGGCAGGATCTAGAGGTAAGCTGGAGCCCGTGAGTGAGAGGCCACATACAAAGTCAGGTGAGGGCAGGTATGGTCAGGACAGCCTGGGGCCGGGGTGAGGGGGTGGCTCAGAACAGGGTCTGGGAAGGACATTCTGGAGGGCCTTGAAGCCCTTGGAAGACTAGGATCAGGAAGGATGAGGGCAGCACAGAAAGGACTTTGCAAACCCCCCCCCAAAGTGCTCCAGAGATGATTGGGGACCTTTGTGTGGGAGCGGCTCTCTGAGGGCATTCTGAGGATTAACCTTGAATTGCCAACTCCTGATTGCTCCCGGGGCCCCTGATTGCCTCGGGGATGATTATAACTATGCTAATCCTCCTGGGGAGGGGGGCAGGGGGCCTGTTGCTAGCAGCCTCTCAGCTTCAGGAGCCCCAGATTGACTGAGAGGGGCACAGGACCTGGGTTCAGATCTTCACTCTGACCCTGACTAGCTTGGGCAAGTCACTGTCCCGCCTTGGGTCTCAGACTCCCCAGCTAGACAGCCTTGGGGAGTATCCGTCTCCTCCCAAGATAAAGGAATCTCCTAGTAGGAAGTGAAAGGTGAGAATTCCCAGAGCCACGGGTGGCAGTTTGGTGAAGACTAGGGGCAGACCCCTTCTCAAAATCATGTTTGTAAATGCTCTCAGTGCTTAGCACAGGGCCTGGTACACAGTAAGTGCCCAATACATGCATGTCGATGATCATAAAGGAGAGCAGTTATAGCAAAATGTTTTTTTAAAAAACAAGATCCCTTGGGGGCAGCTAGGTGGCACAGTGGATAAAGCACTGGCCCTGGACTTAGGAAGACCTGAGTTCAAATGTGGCCTCAGACACTTGATACTTACTAGCTGTGTGACCCTGGGCAAGTCACTTAACCCTCATTGCCCGCCCCCCCCAAAACACAAAAAAGCCACATCCCAAGATCCCAGATTCCAGTCTGGAGACAGGAAACCTCAGATACTTATAAGCCGTGTGACCCTGGGCAATTCACTTAACCCCAATTGCCCTACACCATGCTATAGAAATGCTAGTCATGATGGTTGTTTGGGGGATGTTGTGTGGAAGGTGTAGATGTGTGTGATGGGCTGGCCCATCAAAGAGGGGTTAGATTGGTTCTGATTGGCCCCACAAGGCAGAACTAGGAGTACTGGGATCTAGGGGAAGAAGCAGCTCTAAGCCCGGTGTCAGAAAATGCCTCCCATCACTGAAAGCTGGGCCAAAGTGGATTGAGGTAGTGAGTTCCCCATCAACTAGAGGTCTCCTGGTTGGATGACCACCTGTTGGAGAGGGGACTCTTGTTCAGTCAAGAGGGTCCTGCACTCAGCTGGGAGGTCCTGTGTATTCTGTGTGGGGGGGGTAGGTAGGTTATTGATCAACAAGTATCATCAAGTACCTACTATGTGCCAGGCACCGGGCTAGCCACAAATAAAATGAATGAAGCTGCCCACCTTGAAAGGCACCCGCTCCCCCTGGCAGAGGGTCCTGAAGGCCCTAGAGCCTCCCTACGGGCTCCACCCTGTGCAAGGGGAGCCTCTGGGGGCCTCTGGGAAGTTAAAGCCGGTCTCATGGTCTGATTTAGCTTTGTCAGAAAATTGGCTGGATCCTCTGCAGGGTGACGGGTTTATTAAGAAGGCGGAAGGGGGCAGCTAGGTGGCGCAGTGGATAAAGCACCGGCCCTGGATTCAGGAGTACCTGAGTTCAAATCCGGCCTCAGACATTTGACACTTACTAGCTGTGTGACCCTGGGCAAGTCACTTAACCCCCATTGCCCCGCAAAAAAAAAAAAAAAAAAAAAAAAAGAAGGCGGGGGACGGTCTCCTGGGCGGGAGGTCAATCCCAATGGCAGCCAGTCCTGGTCTCTGGGTCTCAGCCCCCTAGTGGGACTGAGTGTGTCCAGCCTAGGGGGTGGGGACCTCCTGTTCTCTCCTGAGTTCTGGGGCTGCTTTCTCCTCCTCTCCTTCCATCACTTTACTCCTCCCCAGGTCTGTGAAGGGTCGCTATGTGAAGAAGGGATCAGGCTTGCCCCAGAAGGCAGAACAAGGAGCGGCGGGCTGGGGAGAGTTGAGGGAAGGCAGAATTGATGGGGGGCCTTTGAATGTCAAAGAGAATTTCTCCACAGGAGGTGGCTCCCCATCACCGGACGACCTCTTCTCCAGAGTGTTGTATATGTGCAGGTGCTAGACTGGACTCAACACTCAAACCCTTGGGCAAGTCATAGAACCTTTCTGTGCCTCAGCTTCCTTTTCTTTAAAATGAGGGAGTTGGTCTAAAAGGTCCCTTTCAGCTCCAAATCCATGATCTCCTGACCTGTGGTCCCCATGAACTCTGAGATCATACAGATAGTGAGTACCTGGGATGGGATTTGAACCCAAATCTTCCTGACTGCAAGTCCAGTGTTCCGTGTAGCCACTATCCACAGTCTCTGAGTTGAGCTGAGCCTTGAAGGATGAGCAGGTCCAAGACCCTCAGAGAGGAGGGAGGGGATGGCTTGAATTGGGGAGGGAGTGGGTGCCTCCAGGAGACCTGGGGAGGCTACAGTGGATGTTCTGATGGGTGGGAGGTCACAGACCCTCCCCTGGGCTATGCAACCAGAGACCTTGGGGGCACCTTCTCCGTCTCCTCCTCTGACAGAGGAGGAAGAGGCTCAGACAAGGGTTTGTGACTTGCCCAAGGTCACACAGCTCATTTGCGGCTTGAAGTCAGGCCTCTTATTTCCTAGCCTAATGCTCAGGCCACTTTGCAAACCCAGTTCCTTTTACTTTACAGATAAGTAAACTGAGGCCCGTTGTGGTACAGTGTGGGAAGAGCCCCTGCTCTGGAGCCAGAGTACTTGGGTCTGAATCTCACTTGTGACTGTTACTACCTGTGTGACTGGGCAATTCACTTGATCTCCCTGGGTCTCAGTTTCTTCATCTCTGAAATGGGGAGGGTTGGCCCTGCTGTCTTTTGCAGTTCCTCTGAGAGTTATGATCTGATGGGAAATGGCCTCCCCGGGGCCTCCCCAGGGCCAAGACGGAGGAAGCCCCACACTTCTCGTTGTTGGGCTCCCTAGAGTTTCTGACAGACGTGCCCAGGGCGCCTCTGACTGTGGCATGTGGTTGTGTGTCTCCCTACCCCTGCAGCCAAACAGGTGTGCCCCGCCGAGAAGCTGAGCTGCGGCCCCTCGAGCCACAAGTGCATTCCCTCCTCCTGGCGCTGTGACGGAGAGAAGGATTGTGAGACGGGCACCGATGAGGCCGGCTGCACCACAGGTAGGGAGCCCCGGGAACCGGGAGGGCAGAGCTCCCAGCACCTTCTACAGGGCGGGGAACTGAGCTCCAGGGAGGTGGTGGTGGAGTCTGTCCGAGGTCATGGGTCAGTGAGAGGCGGAGTTCTGGGGCCTGACAGCGGCTGGACAAAGGGGGTGGAGAATGAACAGACTGTACCCACACCACACCCACATTATGCACAGTCCCACGCCACACATCACACACTCTATGCGCCCTCGCACACACACACACACACACACACACACACACACACGCGCGCGCGCGCATGCACGGCCTTCCCAGAAAGCCCTCAGACAACAGCCACTTGCCTGCTTGGCCGGTCAGGGACAGGGGGGCAGCCTGGAGAGGATTCCTCTCCTCCTCCCTTTCAGTGACTGGCAGCCTGGGTTGCCTTAAGGGCTCTGTGGGGTGTTGGCTCTGGGGATTGGGCTGAAGCCTAGGAAGGCTCTGGGGGCTGGGACACCAGAGCTGGGCCCTGAAGGCCGGCAGGCAGGAGCAGGCCCAGCTGGCACCAAGGTCTGAGGCCGTGGAGCTGGGTTGCTCTGAGGCTGGCCTGACCGCTGCAGGAGGCAGAGCTGAGAGCATGGGAACAGATGGAGCGGGATGGACAGCAGGCCCTGAAACTCGGGATTATCTTCTTTTCTGAACAGTGATGGGACCAATTGGGAAGAGGCTGAGAGGCCATCTAGTGTGACAGCTTTCTTTTACAGCCAATGAAACTGGGGCCCGGGGTGGGGGTGAGGGGTCATGGGCTCAGAAGGAGCCTCAGACATCATCTGGGCCAACCCCATCATTTTGTGAAGGAGGAAACTGAAGCCCAGGGAGGAGAATTGATGAGCCTCAAGTTGTTCTGGGATTGAATAGCTGAGGCAAGATTCGAACCCAGGTCCTTTGACTCTAGCATGTTGCCTCATACAGTTCTTAGGAAGTTTTTCCTTAAAACAAGCCCTGGTTCAAATCTCAGCTCTGCCACTTACTAGCTTCATGACATTAGAGAAGTCATGCAGCCTTTCTGAGACTCAGTTTCCCCATCTGTTTTTTTTCTTTTTGGTAAGGCAATTGGGGTTAAGTGACTTGCCCAGGGTCACACAGCTAGTAAGTGTTAACTGTCTGAGGCCGGATTTGAACTCAGGTCCTCCTGACTCCAGGGCCTGTGCTCTATCCACTGCGTCACCTAGCTGCCCCAGTTTCCCCATCTGTGAAGTGGAGAGATGTGAGGAGAGTTCTTTGTGAGTCATTACATGTCAGAGAGATGGGAGCTTTTGTCATGTTGACTCTAAAACTGGGTTCCCTTCTGGGCACCACGTTTTAGCAAAGATGTTGGTGTCGTAAGAGGGTGGGCTGAAGGGAGGGCGGGTGTTAAGGCTGGAGCCAGGGAGTCTTAGCTGTTCTCAGATATCTGAAGGGCCACCACAAGCCAGAAGGATTAACTTTGTTCTGTGTGGCTCCAGCGCTGGGAGGTGAGGAGGGGGCAGCAGAGTTACCAAGAGGCCAGTCTGGGCTCCAGGTGGCAAATCCTTCTGCCCCTTGATCCCAGGAAGCCGGACCGCCTGAACCGTCTAAGCCTGAGGCTGGATGCTGGGGTGGGAATGTCGCCAAAAAAAGTCCCTGGGGCTAATTCAGTGACTAGAGACAGCAGAGGAAAAGGAATCAGACAGGTCCTATACCCCCAAGGAGATGTGACCGGACGAAGGCCTCCACCCCTTCCTAGAAAATCTGGGACTCTCCTAGAGAAACTTTGGAATGTTGATTTGCTGGGTACCAAGGGAGGCAAGGCAGCAAGCATCTAGTAAGTGCTTACTGTATGCCAGGCATTATGCTAGGTGATGAAGATACAGAGACAAAAACCCCCAAAACTCTCCAGTCCCTACCTTCAAGGCAGGGGACAGGGGAGGTCCTAGGCTGGCCACTAGAGGAGATAGAAAGATGATTCTGGTATAACCCCTGTACTCAGAGAGATCGAGTCGGGTAAGGGGATGAAATGGGGACCAATGTTAACTATGGCACATACAAGAAAGACAGTGGAGGGACCCTGGTTGGCTGTGGGGGCCCAGGAAGGCTGAGAAGGTGGAGGGACACTTGAGCTTGCCCTTGATGGATGACTAGGATTTTAGAAGGCAAGGGAAGGGGCTCCAGGCATAGGGAACAGCATGAGCAAAGGTGTAGAGGTGGGAGAGTACTGGATGTGTTAGGGGATAGTCTGGCATGTTTGCCTCCCTCATTAAACAGCTCTTTGACAGCAGGGATTGTTTGATGTCTGATATCCCTTGTGCTTAACATAGTAGGTACTTAATAAATACTTGTTGACTTGAGCTGGAGGGGACTTCTGGGATATCAGGCTGAAAAAGATCCTAGAGCCATAGTTTCAGATTCAGGGATTCAGAGAGTGCCTTGTCCACCCCTCGCCTTTTACACATGAGGAAATGGGTGTGACGGAGCGGCCCTAGTGTGTTCCCGACTCACGTGTGTGCATCTTTTCTCTCCCCCTAAGTCTGCTCCCCCAGCGAGTTCCAGTGCAGTAACCGGACATGTATCGCCACGGTTTTTGTGTGTGACGGGGATGATGACTGTGGGGATGGCAGCGATGAGCGGGGATGCCCAGCCCAGGCCTGCGGTCCTCAGGAGTTCCGCTGCAATAGCAGCGCCTGCATCCCCGAGCGCTGGCTCTGCGACGGCCAGGCCGACTGTGAGGACCGGTCAGATGAGGTGCCTGAGCGATGCGGGCGCCAGGCGGGCACAGCGGCCCCGGCCACCTGCAGCGCCAGCGAGTACCCCTGCGGCAGTGGTGAATGTATCCACCTGACCTGGAAGTGTGATGGGGACGCGGACTGCAAGGACAAGTCCGATGAGGCCAGCTGTGGTGCGTGCTGGGGGAAGGGCAGCTCTGCTCCCCCTCTCTGGGCTCCAGGAGCCCAGGGGAGAGTGAGGCGGGTGAAGCTGGTGGTCTCTGAGGGTCCCTCCAGTTCTAACAGGGCAGGGTAATGGAAGGATGACAGGCAGACTGCGGGAAGAGATGAAACATCCCCGGCAAAGGGGAGCCATGATGGGAATTAAACAGAGAAATCCTGGGAAGATCCCCTGGTCAGGAGGGACCCCAGGCCACCCTGGGCCTGCTTCCTTTCCACCTCCCTTACCCTTGTGGGCATCCCCTACATGAATGCAGATTGCAGCCCATCCGGGTTGACCTTTTTCTTTGCTCTCCAGCCATAAGATTATCAGAGATGTTTGCAGAACACTTGAGGGTTTACAAAAAGCCTTTCCCTTAAATGAGATAATGTTGATAAAGTGTTTTACAAATTTTAAGGCGCTATATAAATGCTAGTTGTCATTATTATTCTCACCACCTTACAACGCCCCTCTCAGGAGGGAGTCAGGGCAGGCTCTGCTGTGCCCAGCCCATTAAATGCCAAAAGCATCATCCCAGATGGCCATGTTCCTTGGGCATCTCAAACTCAACCTGCCCTAGCACAGAACTCGTCACCTTCCCCTCCACCCTGCCCCCTCCCATCCCCACCAGACCCTTGTCCCCTCTCCTGGGCTTCCCTCCCACTGTCTAGGGCCCCCATGAGTAAGTCTCAGGGAGAGGAAAGGACTTGCCTACTTTCACACAGCCAGTGAGTGTTGGGCTAGGCCTGGCACTCTGGCCTCGGGACTTCAAATCCAGGGCTCCCTGACCAGGACCTATGTTAGCTAGTGCCCAAGGGCTGCCAGGATGGGCAGGGGACACTGAGCACACCCCCGCTATGCCCAAGAGGAACCCTGCCCAGGGCTGTCCCCAGCCAGGGCTCCGCCATCTCTGATATGGGTGCACTCTGAGAAGAGGGGAGGCACTTTTTTTTTTAATGTATAAGGTATTTTATTTTTTCCGTTACATGTAAAGATAGTTCTCAACTTTTGTTTATACATGCTTTACAATTTCAGATTTTTCTCCCTCCCTCCCCTCCCTCCCCCCTCCCATAGACAGCAGGTAATCTGATATAGGTTATATCTATATATCTCTATACATATACATATATATATACACACATATATATATACACATAATAACATTAATCCTATTTCTGCATTAATCCTGTTACAAGAGAAAAAATCAGAGCAGTGATGCAAAACCTCAAAATAGAAGGGGAGGCACTTTTGAGTGACCAAAAATATCAGTGCCCACATGCAAAGCCTGGGAGCCCAGAAATGGCACAACACAGACCTTGCTCTTATGGAGCTGACATTGTAATTAGGGGCCAAGAGCTCTGGATTTGTGGGGGAAACCCCATTCTGCTGTTACAACCCTCATGTTGTTGCTGTTGAGTCATTTCAGTCGTGTCTGACTCTTGCTGACCCCATTTGGGGTTTTCTTGGCAGAAATACTGGAGTGATTTGCCATTTCCTTCTCCAGCCCATTTTACAGATGGGAAAACTGAGGCAAACAGGGTGAAGTGACTTACAGAGTCACACAGGTAGTAAGCGTCTGAGGCCAGATTCAAACTCAGGTCCTCCTGTCTCCAGGCCCAGCACTGTATCTATCCACTGTGCCACCCAGCTGCCCCATGGCAAATCATCTTCCCTACAGGCCCCTCTGTTTGCTCCTTTGCAACAGGAGAAGGCTGCTCTGAGTCTCCGGCCCTTCCCTAGGAGATGTTGCCACCACAGATAGTCAGTGATACAAGGGAGAGAGTGAGATGAATTTGAAGGAGGGGTCCTAGCAATGGGTGGGGACAACTTGAGAAGGGGCGATCATCTCACCTCTGTTTGGGGGTTTGGTGGGGAATGCAGAATTTAGAGCATCGTCTAGTCCAACCGAGGCAGTTTCCAAGCCCATCCCGTATCCCCAGTTAATCACCGAGGCATGGGCATGGCCCTGGCCCTTGGCCACACGGCGCTGCCATCCCTGCCTCGGTGGCGTCTCCCTGTCCCCAGTGCCCATGGACAGGGAGGCGAGCGTCCCTCTGCCCCCTGCCCTGGCCAGGCCCCAGCCGGAGGTTTGTGTTCCACTTAAGCAGGATGTGGCTCAGCTGGAGAGGGTCCAAAGAAGGGCAATCAGGATGGTGAGGTGTCTGGGGATGGTGCCATCCATAGATTTAATTAAAGGAGCCAGGCCTGCTTAGCCCAGATTAAGGAAGATTTGGGTGAGACTCAGAAGAGGAAGAGGGATTAGCTTCAGGTTTAGGGGCTTTCAAGGGAGGGTCATCCGGCCCCACCCCCTCGGGTCACAGACCCAAGATCATAGTTTGGATCATCCAGCTGAGGTGCAGGGACTTACCCAGGGTCATTCCGGCCAGCTGATCTCGAAGCCCAACTCCAGCTCTGCCATTCTGTTGTGGGAATTACCAAGTCTGTGTAATAGAAGTCCACAAAGAGGAGGCCGGTGAAGGCCAAGGGCCTCTGCCCTGCTTGGCCTAGGAGAGCAGAAGCCCCGGAGGGAAGTCGTAGGAGGCCATGAGGCTGGTCGTCCTCTCTCACAATGAGAGGGGTCCCGGGGGGATGGCCTGCCCGGAAGGGAGCGAGGGCATCTGGGGGAGCCTCAGTCACTCCTCCCCCATCACTGTCCAAGGCAGGGGGGTCCCAGAGCACCAGGTCACACCCCACAAGTTTTCTGATCTTTCTCTTCCTGCTAAGTGGGAACAATCCCCCTACTGAGTAGGCAGGTGTTTTCCTCGCTGTGACCCTTCCCGTGTGTCTCCTCTCTCCTTTCTCTGAAGCCGTGGTGTCCTGCCGTGCTGAGGAATTCCAGTGTGCAGACGGCTCCTGTGTCCACGGGACCAAGCGCTGTAACCACGAGCGGGATTGCCCAGATGGCAGCGATGAGGCTGGCTGCCTGCAGGGTATGTCCTGGGCCAGCTGGGACCATGGGGACATCTTCTGAGCTTGCACTGGATGGTCATATCTCCAGTGGAGGAGTCCAGGGAGTCTGGGCCTCTGGACTGGGTGCTGGCCCTGGGGCCTGCTGGGAGGCTAAGAGCTCCCTGGGGCTGGGCCCAGGCCTAAATGTAGGGGTCTCCCTGCCCTTGGAGCAGGGCTCCTTTGGTGCTGATGCCCATAATTTACACTTTTGCCCAATCCCATGGGCCCCTGGGGAGGGCCTGGGGAGAGGGTGGGTCAGAACCAGACAGACTCTGGATCCTACAGGTACTGTGGGATCCATCTGGGCCCTGCCTCTGAGCAGGGCCCGACCCTAAAGTGGCCTGGATCTCCTAGGATCCATTCCCTGTTCCACCCACTCACTGCTACATACCGGGTCTCCCCTTTCACCCCCAATGCCTGTAAGTCGTCCTAAATCCCACTGGCAGGATGTGGAAGGAAGGGACGGAGACCTCACTCACCATTCTAGCTGTCTCAGAGGAGTGGTTTGCCTTTGAGGGGGCTAACTTCCTTGTCCCTGGAAGGATGCAGAGCGTGGCTGCTTGACTGCTTGTCGGGGTGTTGGTGAGGAGTCGAGCCCAGAAGCCCTGAGTGGGTGAGGGGGCTTCCCAACCCTTCTTTTCTGTTCTAGAGGCTGGTGGGAGGCCCAGCCCTTCTCTAATCCCCCCGATCTTCTCACCCACTGTCTTGGTGGCTCCTCCATACCGGGAGGCCCCCTGGGCCTGGCTCCGCCCCGTCCCCCACCAGCCTAACAGACTGCTCTCTTGTCCGACCCGACAGAATCCACATGCGAAAGTCCCAGCAAGTTTCATTGTAAGAGTGGAGAGTGCGTGGACAGCAGCAAAGTGTGTGATGGTCGCGGAGATTGTCGTGACCGGTCTGATGAGCCAATGAAAGAATGTGGTACGGCCCCCTGTGCTGGCACCGGCCATGGCGGGGGATTCCCACTCTCCCCGCCCCCTCCTCTTCTTCCTGCTCTGCCCTTCTCTCCCCACTAATTCACTGTGTGACCTTGGGCAGGTCACCTAACCTCTCTGGTCTCTCTGCCTTTAAAACAATGGGGAACGGGTTCTCTGACCTCAGGTCCTTTCCAGCTCTGACAGCCTGTGTTTGTTTTCTTCGGCCTCTCTCTGTCTGCACCCTCACTTGCCACACGCCAATGCTGGGCTCTCTGGGACGCTCTCTTTCTCACTCTCTCTCTCTCTTGCTTCTCCTGTGCTGCTGATGTAGCCAGGGTCTTAACCCTACCTCCACATCAAGAAAGAAAATCATAAACCAAGGAACAAGTCTTTTCTGGGCTTCTCAGATGGCAGAAGAAGCATCTTCCTGGTAGATGGTGAGGTCCCTGTCACTGAATGTATGCAAGCAGCAGCTGAGTGGTCACTTGTAGGAGATGCTGTAAAGGGGAGGGGAAGCCTTGCTTCACACCTAGCTTGGCCTGGTGTCCCCAGTGTCCTTTTTGGCTCAGAATCAGTGAGAAGTCATTAGTGCAATTTGTATCAATAAGATTGGCAAGGAGCAAGTAGTAGGTGAGAACCCAGACCTCTACTGTAAAATGAATCAAGACCTAGAACCCTATGGACCTCTCTGGGCCTCGGTTTCCCCTTCTTTAAAATGAGGGGGTTGGCCTCTGAGGTCTCTTCCAAGTGGAGGCCCATGGGCCTATGAAATGTGAAGAACGGAGCCAGAGTTGAAGGTCACATCTACTGGAGGTCAGCAGGGAGAGGGGTCAGCAGGAGGCTCAAATAGTCGAAGAAAGGGTGGGGAGCATTGGACTGGGGGGTGGAGAGGCAGGTGCCTTAGCCAGTTGGGGCTCGATGCCTACCTTGCCAAGCCAAGCTCCCAGAAAGGTCGGCTGGGGATGGAGAGGAATATGGGAACCCTCAGATTCTGGGACTGGGTTCGAATGGTTTACTCCATGCCCATATCCCTGACTGCCCCAGGGATGGGTCTTGAGTGCTGTGGCCCTAAAGGTGGGCTCATCTCTAAACCTGCATCCCCTGCCCGACATTATTCCCATAAGTCCCATTGATTGGGCAAAGACTCTGTTGTCCGGGAGAAGGAAAACACTCCACCATCCCTTCCCTCAGACCTGCCCATTTGGGGAGGGGGAGTCACAGTCATCTGACCTCAGTCTAACACAGTAATACTCTTTGGGGATCAATATAAAGTTCTGCCCTTGGGTTCAGAGGACCAACTATGCAAGCACAGCTTGACAGAGGTGTAGCTAGCAAGCTTTTTGTAGGGAAAAGGCCTGAGGGTCCTACTTGACCACAAGGGTAGCATGAATCAAGCTTAACATGATAGAGTAAACAGAAGAGCTGGTGTAGTCTTGGGCTCTTCTTTCAATAGAGGCCTGGTCTGGGGTAGCTAGGTGGCGCATTGGATAAAAGCACTGGCCTTGGATTCGGGAGGACCTGAGTTCAAATCCGGCCTCAGACACTTGACACTTACTAGCTGTATGACCTTGGGCAAGTCACTAAACCCTCATTGCCCCACAAAAATTTTTTTTTAAAAAATAGAGGCCTGGTCCCTTAACAGCCCAATGTGATAGGTAACCCCTTCTGTGATGCCTGGGGTGCTTAGCACCTCCTTCCTTTATGAAGGACTTAGGGATATGCCCAAAATGGGATGCCCAGGATGGCGAGCAGGATGGGGATTGTGCTCTTTGAGGGGTTAGAGAAATTAGGGGTGCTTAGTCCCTAGGGGGGAACGTGATGGCTGTCCCAAAGTACCTGAGGGGCTGTCGGGTGTAACTACTCAGCCCCAGAAGGCAGGACGTGATGGAGGGAAGTTACAAAGCAGCAGTTTCACAACTGATGTCTACAAACCCTTCCTAAGCATGGGATGGGGTCTCAGAGTGGGGCTGGATAGTGACTTTCCCCTTACCGGGGACCCCAGGTCAGGGAGGTGTTGGCTCCTACCAGGCCCAGGGTGAGCCAGCTGAGTCCCCTTCAGCTCTGACGGGGGCCCTGTCCCATTGAGTGACCCCTCCAGGACATGGCAGAACCTTCCAGAAAAGGGGAACAGACCCCTCTGCCCACCTTTGGCACCCCTTCCCTCCCCCTCACCATAGCCCAGGGAGGAACAGAAATCAGCCAGGGCACATTAACCAATTAAAGCTCCTTTCTTCCTCCCTGTCTCTCTTGCATGACTTACCCAAGTGAAGTGTGCATGGGTGTGTGTTTGTATGAGCATGGTACATATGTGTTGAGAAAAGTGTTGTGATGCAGTGTCAAGTTTGGGGTTCTTGCTGAGGACTTCTAGGACCCCTGACCTGCTTCCTTGCCTGACTTCCCTTTGGGATGGCTTCTTGGGGGGTCGTGGAGGCACTTCCTCTCCGGAGCCCCCGGGGTGACCCAAAGAACCCCTTTTGCCTTACCCCTCCCCTTAGGCCTCTGGGTGACCTTGGACAAGTCATTTCAACTCTCAGGCCATCGGGATTCCTTAGCTCAAAGATGTAAGGGCCAGGCTAGATCCCAGAGGTTCATTCCAACTCAAAACCTCATGATCTGGAAGCTGCCAGCCCCGCTAATGACATCCAGGTCCCATGATTTCCTGAGATATTTGTGTGCATGTGTAGGCGTCACTCTACTGGGGTCACTGCCTGCTCTGATACGTTTGGCCAAGGCTTGGAAAGAGCAGCCCTGGATGTGCAGATGAGCCTCCCTCCCCCACTCACCAAAGTCCTCCCAGGGTCCCAGACGAGCCAGTTCTGCTCCCCCTCAGGGAGTTTGGAGACACCCAAATAATCACGAGCAGTGAAGGAAAGATGCCGGTGAGCGACGGGAAACAAAGATCGCTGGGCCCTGGAGCCTCGACATTGTTCCCTAGAGCTCAGGACTGGGGAAAGGGGTCTAAACGTGAAAGATGCCGATAGACATTTTGGACATAAATCACTGTTCTGGGGCCTTGGTGTGGCTCCTGCCTGGCCCTTGGGCATCCTCCTCCCCCTGATGACACCCTCCTGTCTCGGGGTGCAGGAAGGCCTTGGAGACCTGGCTCCTGAATGAGGTGGGGCTTCCAGGCAGCCAGACCCCCAGGTGGCTTCACAGTGCAGGGGGTTGTGTGAGTGCAGGTCTTCAGATGAAAAGACCTTTTATTCGAATTCTGACTCTGCCCTTTGCTCTCTGCGGGACCCCGGGTCAGCCATCAGTTTTCCCCATCTGTAAAATGGGAACAATGGAGTCAGGCTGCCTCCTTCGCGGGCTGTTATGCAGAAAGTGTTTTGTAAGCCTGTGGGTGACAGAGACGGGAGGAGATGTCACCACCACCATCATCATTGTCATCGTCATCGTCATTATTGTCATTTCAGTTACGACAGCGGCCCGGGGAAGGAAGAGGCAGCCCAGGGGTAAAGGGGACTCACTCCTCTGCATGGCTTGGGGCACTGCAGCTGTGCATGATTCTGGAGGGGGGACGGGGTCTTGAGCACAGCAGCCTTTGCATCGCTGGGGACCTCTGCTGTGTGCGTGTGAGCTGGGGATCCCAGAGGCGCCTGAAGCTGCTTTGGGGGCTGCCCCGGGGTGGGTTGGGGAATGGTGCCAACCCTCTGCTTGGGGCAGCTGCGCTGACGCTTCAGCGGGCACAGGGCAGAGGGGCCACCGATGCAGGGAGCAGCCTCTCCCTTCTACCAAATACTCATGTCTGGGGCTGGGGCCTGTCTGGAAGGAAGAGACAGACAATACCACCAGGGGCTCTTTTAGCTCTGGGCAGATAAAGTTTCTGAGACAGAGCCCCTGGGAGGGGAAGGTGTCCCAACAAACAAAGGGGTGTCTATGCCTAGGCTACTGCCTAGTGGGTCAAATGAAAAAGATCTGGGGGTGGGGGGGGTCTTAGTCAACCACAAGCTCTAGTATGAGCTTTCAGTATAGTATGACTACTTAAAAGCACCCCGCCCCCAACACTAATGCCTAAGCTGCATTACAAGGCACAGCCATCACAGAAGGTCAACCATAGTACAGTGGAAAGATCCCTGATTATATTTATATTTATAAATTTTTTTTTTTTTTTGCGGGGCAATGAGGGTTAAGTGACTTGCCCAGGGTCACACAGTTAGTAAGTGTCAAATGTCTGAGGCCAAATTTGAACTCAGGTCCTCCTGAATCCAGGGCTAGTGCTTTATCCACTGCACCACCTAACTGCCCCCAAGACCCCTGATTCTAGAGGCAACATGACTTGGGTTCAAATCATGCCTCTGTCACTCCCTGTGGGACTTTAAGCAAATTGCTTCAACTCCCCAGGCCTCAGTTTCCCCCTTTGTAAAATGAAGGGTTAGGCCAGATGGCTTTCCATGGTCCCCTTCAGCTGCCTTAGGATCCAAGATCCTCTGTTGTCTGTTGTCTCCCACACTGGTTAGACCCCACCAATTGTGCCCAGCGCTCTGTTCTGGGCACCACGTCTCAAGGAAGATGTTGAGAAGGGCATGTGTCCAGGACAGGATGGTAACAGGCCCTAGGAGGCTTGTTTAGCCTGGAGAATTAGCTCTGAAGGGACGAGGTGGTATCTTCTACATGTATAGAGGAATTCTTATCCCCATCCTTCAGGAAAACCAGGCACTTTGAGGGGAAGTTACAAAGAACCCCATATAGTCTGGATGGCAGGAAGAACATTCTCAAGACAAGAGCTGGCCAGAAGTGACAGGGCTGCTATGACAGGGAGTGAACCCCCTGTCACTTGAGGTATTCAAGAGAAGGTTAGCTTCCTGCCAGGGAGGGTGCAGCCAGGATTCCTACTGCATTTAGAAGTTCTCCAGTTATTGGCAAAGGGCCAGGTACCTGGGCCACCAGGAACCCCAGAGAGAGAGAGAGAGGGAGAGGGAGAGGGAGAGGCTGAGTCAAAGTTGGACCGGGAAGGAGAGGCCTGGACCCCACCCCTGCCCCCTGCTTTGCCCTCTCTCAGAGCTGAGATGGCGCTAGAAGGAAGCAGAACTCCAAGGATCCTTCTCAGTGATCCCGGGGCACCTCCCCCCTCCTCAGCACCCCCTCACCCTGGGGTCCACTCTGACTCCAGGAGCCTCAGACCTGTTTTTCTTCTTCTAGAAGCTAACGAGTGTGCCCACAACAATGGTGGCTGCTCCCACATCTGTAAGGACCTAAAGATTGGTTATGCCTGCGAGTGCCCACCAGGATATGAGCTGCTGGACAAAAAGACATGCGGAGGTGAGGGCCCAGGGGCCTGATGTGATGGGGACACTATGCTGCATGAGCCCAGTCTGATGCCTCTCTGGTGCTCTTAGTGTGTGGAGTTATCTCTCTCGGGGTCTCTACCTGATGGATTCCCTAGCTCTACTCCACAGACACCTTCTCTAGGAAGCTTCTCCTAAAAGAGGATGTCTCTCTGATGTCACCAGCAGTCCACACAAAGCTTTTTTGGCCACAAGTTCAGTATGAGCCTCAGCGTCAGCTGGGAGAAATGTCAGAGGACCTGAGCTTAAAGAATAAAAATTTTATCAGCACAAACCCAGGGGCTGCATCTCAGAAGTTTGGTCTAAGCCAGATGAGCAGGTTGAAGAAGATCTGGGGGTTATAATAGACCACAACTCAGCGGGATGTGACAGTCCAAAAAGCTAACACAATCTTGGGCTGCATTAAGAGGGGCAGAGCGAGGGTCCACCTAGGGCATCATGCCCAATTCTGGGCATCATTGTTTTACAGAATAATCCTCTGAAGTGGGTACTACCTGGATTCCATTCACCCCTTTATAGACGAGGGCACTATACAGCTGTCCTCTAGAAGCCCTTTTCCCCCATAAATGCCATTCTCCTCTAATCCCCGTTCATCAGCCACCCTCCCCACCCCCGAATTGTCCTACAGTGACAATTCACATTTATAAAGCATTCAGGGAGGTGAGTGGTGGGAATGTTCATGTCCCCATTTTATAGATAGGAACACCAAGGCCCCAGCAATGTTAGAGCCAGAATTCCAGCTTCTGACTTCTAGGCTCATCCCTTTCTTCCCTGCACTTGACCTAGGCCTTCCGTGTTGCTCCTCGTTGGCTGGTGTTTCAGAGCCCATTGGACCCTGCAGGGGCAGGGGGACCTCCTTACTGTACACTCTCAGGGGACCTGTTGGGGGTGGCAGCAGGGGCAGCGGTTGGTGCCCAGTGGCCACAGGGGTGGGTCTGTGATGGGCATCTGTGCCTCCCCTTTACTCCCCATCCCTCCCAGACATAAACGAGTGTGACAACCCGGATGCCTGCAGCCAGATCTGTATCAACTACAAGGGTTACTTCAAATGCGAGTGTCACCCGGGCTATGAGATGGACACACTCTCCAAGAACTGCAAGGCCGTCGGTAAAGGCCAGGGGGCAGCGCGGAGGGCCTGGGCTCTGGGGCGGGCACACAGGAATGGAGGCAGAGGCCGTCCTGGTGAGAGAGATGAGCCTTGTCTTGGCCCCAGAGGGCAGAACGAGGCAGGGATCGGGCAGGGACCTGAGGCCAGGGGGGCCTGAGGTCAGGGGACAGCCACTCAGAATTCAAGGGCCCGCCCGTCATCCGTGAGGGTGCACACATGTACACCCATGCACACGTGCACACGTGCACACGTGCATGATCAATACAACAGTCCACGTGTAGATGGCCCCTTTCCTGTTACTGAGCCCATTAGTGTTCATCGTCTCCTTCGGGCCTCCCAGAGCCCTGTGAGGTAGGCCAAGCTAGTGCCAGTGTGGACATTTTGCAGGGGAGGAAACTGAGCCCCGGGGGGGGGGCATACAGACTCACCCATCAAGTTAGAGCCAAAGGCCACGCTGCAAACATATTTCTGCAAGTAGGGGCTCTCCTGAGCCTTCCATTCTGGGGCTCACAAGGGGGCAGCCTTGGGGAACCCTCCCATAGACGGTGTCCTGGCCTAGGAGGCTCTGATTGCATCACTGGCTTGAAAAGGAGGAGGGTGCAGGGGGAGCCGGGTCTGGGGGAAGGGAACCCAGGGGGAAGGGTGAGAGAAATGTGGATTGGGCACCAAAGACCAAGGAGCTGGCTTCCTTAACCTCTAGTTAAGGAACCAAAGCGGGGAGAAGTGGGGAGGGGGTGGGTTCCAGGAGAGGAGTAGGAGGGGCTGGAGAGTTGAGAGAGCGGGAGGAAGGGGGCTTGGGGAGCAGGCTGGGGGTGGGGAGCAGGGAGAGCAGAGCCTGGGGTGGGCAGAGAGGTCCCTGGGGAGGAATCAGAGAGGGGGGAAGACTATGACCACCCGGCCTCTGCCTCTTCTTACCCTGACACCCCCCCCCCAACTCAGCAGGCACGAGCCCCTCCCTGATCTTCACCAACCGCCATGAAGTGCGAAGGATCAACTTGGGTAAGCGGGACTACTCGCCCCTCATCCCCATGCTCAAGAACGTGGTGGCCTTGGATGTGGAGGTGGCCACCAACCGCATCTACTGGTGTGACCTCTACTACCGGAAGATCTACAGGTGAGCCGGTGCAACGGGCACCCGGTGGGGGCAGCGGGACCATCCACCCGGCAGTGATTGGATGAGAAATGGGGAGTGTTCTACCTCCCTTTTACAGATGACAAACTGAGGCTCTGAGGTGGGCAGGTAATAAGGGTCTTGGTATCCCTTGATTCTTACTGAAGAAACTGCGACTCGGAAAGCCTCCCTCTAAATGGTCACACAGCTGGGAAATGTCAGGGCCAGAATTAGAACCCAGGACTCCTGACTTCTGTGATCAGTCAGTAAACAGTCATCGGAGGCATAACAGAAGTCGTATTGGCCTAGAATAATAGGCACACCTCAGAGATCTGCAGGGCGGGTCCTCGCCCCCTCACACAGATCACAGGTATCTAGGGGAGGTACGGTGACCAGAGATGTCTATCCTCTGATGGCCAGACCTTTGGCAATGACCTCCCCAAACTCCAGCAACTTGGTCCTTGAACGACAGAACCACAGTCCAGCCCCAGGCCTGTAGTCAGGGACTTTGTGGCTTGGGAGGGTCTGGCCGAGTCTCCTCTGGAACCAACAGTCTCCTGGAGGACTTTAGAGACCAGCTAGATGGATACACATACAGACACACACACGCATGCACGCACACAAGGCTTCGCCTCTTCTAAAGGGCCCTCCTCCCATCCCTCACCTCATTTGTTCTCTAGAGCAGAGGTGCACATCTAGGATAGAAGTGGGACCCCCAAACCATGCATATGGTACCTGTTGGTGTAGAAGACCGCATATTAACATCAGCTATGTTTTGTTGCATTTTCATTTCTTTTGCTAAATATTTCCCAGCGCTGTTTTAATCTGGTGGCCACCCCAGCGGGTGGTAGCCCGGATGGGTATTATTTTACATATAGAATGTAAGCTTCTTGAAGGCAGGGACTGTTTTCCTTCTTGTCTTTCTCTCTCCGGCACCTAGCACAGTGCCTGGCACATTGTAGACCATTAATAATTACTAGGCAGCACAGTGGATAGAGCACCTGAGTTCAAAGGCAGCCTCAGACACGTACTAGTGGGCAAATCACCTAATGCTGTTTGCCTCAGTTTCCTCATTTGTAAAATGAGCTGGAGAAGATAAAAAACCATTCCGGTATCCTTGCCAAGAAAACCCTAAATGAGGTCAGGAAGAGTCAGATATAACTGAAAGGACCCGACCACAATAAATGCTTGTGTTTCATTGAGGAGGAACCTGAGGCCTAGAATACGGATATGCCTGCTCGGAGTCACCCAGTTAGAAATGGCAGCACTAGGGGCAGTAGATGGCGAAGTGGATAGAGAACCGGCCCTGGAGTCAGGAGTACCTGAATTCAAATCCGGCCTCAGACACTTAACACTTACTAGCTGTGTGACCCTGGGCAAGTCACTTAACCCCAATTGCCTCACTAAAAACAAAAAAAAACAAAAAAAACCAGAAATGGCAGCACTAGAATTTGAGTCCAGGGTGTCTGACTTCAAGCCCAGTGTCCTTCTCCAGCCCGCAGCCCCCTTCTCAGGGCTCAAGTCCCAGCAGGTGGAAACTGATAGATTCGGAGGCCAAAGACCTGAGTTCGAATCCCAGCTCTGCCACTTCACTACTTCTGTGAAGACTCATTGGCCTCCGGGGCCTATAAGGTACCATCCCCCTTATATCAACAATCCGATGAAATAAATGTGAGGCCTTCTAATGACCGTGGCTGCTCATATTATTGGTTATCACGTGAGTGACTCCTGCCACCTGGTGGCCTCAGTAGGAACTGCAGAGGATGTGGGAGGATGCTTATAGAAGCTCCAGACTCTGCATGTGGGATCCTTGCCTGGCACCCACGCTGACCGCCCCTCTTAAAAGTAAGGGATTGCTAGTGGAGTGGCCTCCTCACAAGTGATCTGCCCCACTGCTAGGTCCAGATTCCCAAGGCCTGGATCTGCCCTGCAGGTGTAAGTCTCTCCGTTGTCCAGGGGAGTTGTCAGTGTGAACAAAGCTGTGGCTCTTTTGGGGGGTAGGGAGGGCTGGCCAGCCACTGGTGTAGGCTGCCCCCTCCAGCCAGAGATTGGCCTGCCTTGGGACCTGGTGATCCCCAAACCCAGCAGAGACATTCGATAGGCAAAGCCCTGCTGGACACAGCCCCAAATGGCTCTGACCTCAGCCCAGGCCCATGCCAGGGGAGGCACCTCCTGAGAGCCTTGGAGGGGAGTTGTGGAACCAGTGCTATAGGCTTGAAAAATGCTTTCTCCCTGAGAACCCTTTGTAGGAGGTAATTGGCCAATCAGCAAGCATTTATTAGGCTCCTTATGTATGTCAGGCACTGATCCAAGTGCTGGGGGTAGAAAGAAAGGTGGTGCAGGCATGATTATACCCATTTTATAGACTGGGAGCCTGAGACCACAGGAAGTCATAAGGTGAAAGGATATAGATCTCAGAGTTCATCACATCCAAGCCTCTTGCTTTACAGAGGAGGAAATTGAGGTCCAGAGGGGAGAAGAGACTTGCCTATGGTGTCTGAGACAGGATTCAAACCTAGGCCCTCCTGGCTCCAAATTCAGGTCCCTGCCTCCCTAAGCAAAATGACTTGGCCAAGGTCATGCAGCTACTAAGGGACAGCTAATATTCAGTCTTGGGGCTCCTTTCCACAGTCCCAAGTGGGTTCTCCAATCCACCCACATGCTTGGGCCATCCCTAAATTGCTCCTCCCCCAGATAATCCCATGAATTGCCCCTCTTTTTGCCTGTAGAAATTACGGCTTTGGCTGCCTCTGGCCATGAGGAAGGAGGAGGCAGAGATACAGAATGGCCCTCAGCCACATTGAGCTGCCCTAGTGTCTCCAGGAGAATTCAGACCACGTCGCCATCCCCACTGGGCTTTGCAGGGATGCCACTTTAATCACCATTATTCACCAACACTTTAGAAAACCCCTAATTTTATCAGTGCAGGCCCCGCCATTGGCCATCCCCCACAGTAGCAGGCGACTCCGTGGGCTGTTGGAGCCAAAATACTTCACTCCTTGTGGCTGAGCCCTGGGCAATGAGCCTCAGCCAACTTAGCAGACTGCAGGACCTTGGACAGTGCATCTGGGCAGCACCAGAAGCCTATTTCAGTCTGCGTTCTGTCAATATCATCCTTCAGTTTCTCTGGAGGTGGATAGAATGTTGCATCAGTAGTCCTTTGGGATGGTCTTGGATCCTTGTATTGCTGAGAACAGTTCTTCACCCAACAATATTAGGCAGATATTTGTTAACGCCTATTAAGGGCCTGGTTCTGTGTTAAACATCCGGTACAGAAAGACAAAAACAAGATAGTGCCTGCCCTGATAGAGCTTACGTTCTACTGGGGAAAACAGCACATATAGGGGAAATTATAGGTACAAAGTAGTTTCAGGCGAGCAGACGGTAGCAACATGAGGCAACTTGGTGTCGTGGGAAGAGGGCTGGGTTTGGAGGGAGATGATGGAATTCTGGTCCTACTATGGGACCTCTCCCTTCCTGTGTGCCTCAGTTTCCTCACTGGTTGGACTAGATGACCTCTGAGAGCCTTTCCAGAAGTGCTCTGGAAGTCCTGTGAACTAGGGCAATCAGGATAGACTTCCTATAGGAGGCAGTATCTGAGCCGAGCCTTCAGAGGTGAAGAAAGAAAACATGGCATGTGGCACAGCCCGGGCAAAAGCATGGCATGCCACACACAGACATATCAAATAGACCAGGGGAGTGGGGAGGTTTGAGGTAGAGGAAGAGGCATGTATGATTGGGTATGTTCTGGTGGCTTCTTGGCCCCATGTCTGACTCTGTTCCCCCCAGTGCTTTCATCGACAAGGCCAATGATCGGACAGAGCAGGTGGTCCTCATTGACAGCCAGCTCCACTCACCTGAGGGCCTGGCAGTTGACTGGGTGCATAAGCATATCTACTGGACCGACTCCGGCAACAAGACCATCTCTGTGGCCACTGTGGATGGTGGCCGGAGAAAGACACTCTTCAGCCATGACCTGAGTGAGCCTCGAGCCATTGCTGTGGACCCGCTCCATGGGTGAGTCACGTTTGGGGGTGGGGGGAAGGGATAGGCAGAAGGATATGGTTTCTGGCCTTGAGGCCCCCTTGGGAAGGGTCAGCCAGGCCCCGACCTGACCCCACACCATGTGGGATGTGTACTTAACAATGGTCCCACTGGCCCAGAGACTCGTTCAGCCCCTACAATTGGAGGCAGAGTGCGCAGCACCAAATTTTGTACCACAAGACCTGGGTTCAAATTCTAGTTCTTCTACTTACTATCTCTATGACCTTGAGTCAGTCATTTCCTTTCTCTGGGCCTTGGATAACCTCCTGTAGAATGATGGGGTTGGACTAGATGACCTTCAAGGCCCCTTCCAGATGGAAATCAATGGTCCTCAGAATGAGGATGGAGGTTACATTTTAATTGGGGGGGGGAACATAATGTCTAAGAGGCAGCTGGGTAGTGGGGATGGGGGGGAGATAAATCCACATACAGTTGCATGGCGGGTGAAGGGGGTCCATCCTAGTTAGACACCTCTTGCTGGGCTGAGAAAATCAAGAACAGGCCAGTCTGAGCCCAGGGTGGCTCCAAGGGCAGGATCCCAGAGTCTCAGGGCTTGGAAGGATGGAGAAAGGTATCTGGTTCAGCCTCCATCCCTTCCAATGTAAGTGTCCCCTCCGGGGCATCCATCCCTGCCTGGGAGTCGTTCAGTCCCTCCTTGATCTTCTCCAGTATCAGGATGTTCCCTGCTTCTCTTTGAGATGACCCTGGTAAGTGCCCCCTGTCAGCTCCTCCCTCACCCCCCACCCATATGGGCCTATGGCATGTGGTGAATGGGTCATCGGTTTTTGGAGTTCCCCGTGACAGCCAACAGAAGTCTCTAGATATTGATGAACCACTGGCTGTGTACCAACCCTGGGCTGCCAACCAAAATGCAGCAATCCCTGCTTGTCAAGGAGCATACTGTGGCACCCACCCCCAGGTTACCTCTGCCTTGTTGGTCCATAGTCATTGTTGCCTCTCCCATTAGGCCGTGAGCTCTTAGGGGCAAGGCCTGCCTTTCTTTGTATCCCCAGGGCTTCATACAGGGCCTGGAACAAGTTGGTTTAATCAATACCAGTCGGATCAATACTATAGGATCCCTCACAATATGGGGCCCTTGCACTGCATTGAATCATCCTTCCTGCAGTCACCTGTGACCACTGTTGCCCTATCTGCCCTCTCAGAGCTGGTGTGTGGGGCAGTCTCCCCATCTTACATTTGGGAAATATTAGGTCAAATGACTTGTAGAGTTGACATCTGTGCCAAGAATAAGTTACAGAAGAGCAGGTTTTACCCCAGTCTAAGGAAGAGCTTCCTGATGACCTGGCCTGTCCAGTGATCACATCAGGAACATTGTAGGAAGATTCTCTGACAGAGTGGGATTGAGTTAAACCAAGTCTCTTTATCCTGAGAATCTCACAGTCTTGGATCCTTTGCTTAGTACAAACCTAGAGTGCCTGAGTTCTCTTGCCCACTGTGATGCCCTGAGGTAACATTAGCGCAGTGCCTGGCACATAGTAGGCACCGTATAAATGTTTATTCTCTTCCCTTCCTCTTAAGTCTTCCTGCCTTTTTACTGTGGGACATTGAATGAATGAATGTATTTTTAAGTGCTTACTCTGTGTCAACATTGTGCTAAACATTGTTGTGTTTCTCCCCCCTGTCTGGCCCTTCTAGGTTCATGTACTGGTCCGACTGGGGTGACCAAGCCAAGATCGAAAAATCAGGCCTGAATGGAGTAGACCGGCAGGTGTTAGTTCTGGACAACATCGAGTGGCCCAATGGTATCACCCTTGGTGAGTCTAGAGATAGCCCAGGCCCACTTTTTGCCTTCACTAGTTTTGGGAAGCCCATGACTTCATCATGTCCATCACTGCTCTGAGCACAGCCTCCAATTCTTTCTGGAAGTGTCCCCTCTAATACAGATATATGGGTAGATAGCCTCACAACCTGATAGAAACATGATGCTGAGACTTGAATGGACTAGACAGAGACATAGACACAAGAACAAACCATAGATACAGAAATAGACATGGACATGGAGGTATATTTCAGTGCTTTAGAAGATCCAGAGTCATCATTAGGAGGCAGCATAGAATATTGGAACGTTTGTCTGGTTCATATAAAAGAGAAGCTCATGGAATGCCCAGCCCCCAGACCCTTCCTTCCTGTTGATAAACTTTTACCTCATGTTATCATTTAGTCATGCCCAACTTGTGTCCAGCTCTTTGTCCATGACTATATTTGGGGTTTTCTTGGCAAAGCTACAGAAATAGCTTTGTGTTGTATAGAATGGGGCAGCTCAGTGGCATAGAGCGCTAGGCCTGGAGTCAGGAAGACATCATCCTGAGTTTAAACTCAGCCTCAGACACTTACTAGCTGTGTGACCCTGGGCAAATCACTTAACACTGTGTGCCTCATTTTCCTCATCTGTAAAGTGAGCTGGAAAAGGAAACAGCACACCACTCCAGTGCCCCCAAATGGGGTCACAGAATCACACATGACTAACAACAAGGTAGCAGAGCTCAGTGCCAGCCCAGGTTTTCTGATTCAAAATTCAGTTTTGTTCCGCCATGCTGCCTGCCTCTCGTCTGGTCCAGCCACTGCCTGAACAAGACCCCCTTCTCCGACATTGCTTGGGCCTCTGTTTGAAGGTGTTCTGTGACTAAAGCCTGTTGTGGACTAAGGCTTCCCATCCTGCTTTGGGACGCTTCTACGTATAAGGGTTTTTAAAAAACAAAAACCCACCAGTAACAAAATTGGCCTCTGAGACTTCTGCCACACTGTTATGAATGGCCAGTCCATAGGAAGTCAGAGTAGAAACCTTCCCCTCGCTGGGTACTGTTCTGTGAGAGGACACAAAAGGGAGGTTAAAAACCTGGGGCAGAGAACCAAGGGGACAGGAGGGAAGGACGGACCTTTGATCCCTTCAGTGTGGCTGCTGTGGCTACTAATAAAAAGCCTCAAAAGTGCCGGGCGCAGGAGTTCAGAGAGGTTTCAATCTATTCTTCTGGGTCTCACCTTCCACAGATCCCCGAGGTTTGACTGTAGTTGTGTTGGGCCAGTGGAGAGGTGTTGGCCACACTGGGCTGTGTGCTCTGATGTGTGCTTGGTGCTCACTTGGTGCCTGGAGCTGTGTAATGGGCAGAGACTGCTTCTAGCCACCACCTCTCAGGGAACAGAAGACTTCCTGGAGGAATGGGCAGAATGGGTGGATGAGAACAGATTGTTCCAACGGCCACGAAGGCAGCTGAAGCAGGCGACGCGGAGCCTTAGAGCTTAGTCAGGCCTCAGAGGCACTGAGGGTATCCGAGCCATCTCCAGTCACCTTGACTTTTGTCCTGCTGCCGGACTCCAGTGACCCTGGGAGAGAGTGAAGCTGATGACTTTGTGCATTTCACGCCTGAGTCAAGATGTCAGCTGTGATGTCATGGGTCCTCTTAGGAAACAAAGTGCAGTAGGAAGAGTGGTGGGTTTGATGGTCTTCAGACCTGGGCTCAAATCCTTTCTCTTGTGTAACCCATTAAGTCACATTCCTTCTCTGGGTCTTAGTGAAATAAGTATGAAGTGCTCTGGATCTGAGGCCAGGCTAGGCTGCTCAATAGCTCTGTGACATCGGGGAAGTCTCTTGTCCCCTCTGGACCACTGTTTCCTCTTCTGAAAAATGAGGGGGTTGAACTGATGTCTTCTAAGACCCCCTTTCAGTTCTTCCTCTCTGTGTTCCTATAGGCCCAAACTGGATGGGGCAAAATGAGCTTTATTCCATTCATTCCGCGTGGGCTTCCTGGAGGAGGTGCTGGTGAAGCTTCAACAGTAGTTGAAGCCTGTATCAGGGAAGTTGATGAGTAAAATGGACTTCCTGGCTCTTTTTGGACCCAGAGATGGATCCCCAACAGAATGCAGGTCATTCAGCTTGAGTTCAAAGCTTTGATTCACACCTCTGCCTTCTGAGGTGCCAGCCTGATTCATTTCTTCACATGTGGAGCTCAACTAGAAAGACTCTGGCAGGGGCAGCTAGGTGGCACAGTGGATGAAGCACCGGCCCTGGATTCAGGAGGAACTGAGTTCAAATTTGGCCTCAGACACTTGACACTTACTAGCCATGTGACCCTGAGCAAGTCACTTAACTCTCATTGCCCCACAAAAAGAAAGAAAGACTGGCAGAGATGCCATAGAAAAGCCTGGCTATGGCCCAGCTCCAGCACCATGTGCAGGGGCTTGAGCCCAACCCTGGAAGCAATAGGGTGGAGAGGCCTAAGCTCCCAGAAGGGCACAGGGGCCTTCTTAGCTCAGGTACGTCTTAAGTGCCTTCTTTGTGCCAGGCAAGAGGCCACCTGGCTAGTGGGTAGGGAGTTGGCCTCAGGGTCAGGAAGACCTGAGTTCAAGTTTCCTCAGAAATATTTTGGCTGGGTGACCCTGGGCAAGTTACTGGAGTCAGTGCCCCAGACCACCCTCGAACACAAAGGTCAGCACCTGCACTGGGAGAGGCGTGTCCTCACCAAATGTTCCCCATGCCAGTGAAATCGCAGCTTCAGTCCTTCTGCCCTATGTGTCTTGGCACTGAGTTAGGGGAATACCAAGGCAAGGATGGAAGAGCCCTGCCCACAAGGAACTTATACTCTGCCTGGAGGAGATGCCATTGACCTTTACAAGTGCGCACGAGATAAATACAGGGAAACATTGTGGTGCGCATTCCAGCAGCTGGAGCCGAGGACAAGCCAAGGTGGTCAGGAACTTCCACAGGGCCAGAATGCGCTGCCATGGGGATTGAGTGAGGCAGGACAGCACTGGGTGGGTGAGTGGGGCTGTGGGCAGGAGCTCAGGTGCTCTCAAATGGGGTAGGACGAGCAATGCTGTTGGAGGCCACTTTGGGACCCGGTAGGCTGGGCACACCTAATCTTAGGCAGACTTCAACTTCATTCCATGAGTGGAAAGACCCCATTTCCTTCATTTCTGTCATCCAAGGCTGGGGTCTGCCACTGGAGCTCAGACCACCTTCATACCCCATGCCCTGGGCCTATCACAGCCTCCCCACCTGACACACAGGAAAGGCAAGGTCTGGCGGAGCAGGGCCCCCAATCAAGATGCCCTGCCCCACACCCCCTCTGCCTCCAAAGACACCTCCCCCCTTACCCAAGCTCCCTCCCTTCCTCTCTGTCCAGATTTGCTAAGCCAGCGTCTCTACTGGGTGGACTCCAAGCTGCATCAGCTCTCCAGCATCGACTTCAATGGTGGTAACCGGAAGGTCCTTATCTTCTCGGTGGACACCCTGAGCCACCCCTTTGGAATTGCAGTGTTTGAGGTAAGCTGAAAAAACCAAATATCAGCACTGGAAGGGAACTTTAGAACATGGAATATCAGAGCTGGGAGGTGACCTAGAACAGGGGATATCTGAGCTGAGAGGGCCCTTGGAACAGGGAATGTCAGAGCTAGAAGGGGACCTAGAACAGGGGATATCAGAGCTGAGAGGGCCCTTGGAACAGGGAATGTCAGAGCTAGAAGGGGACCTAGAACAGGGTGTATCAGAGCTGGGAGAGGGGCCTTAGAACAGGGGATGTCAGAGCTGGGAGGGGCCTTAGAACAGGGGATGTCAGAGGGGCATATTTTTAAGACTTAAGAAAAGTCCATCTCATGTTTTACAGTTTATGTGGTAAGTTTTTGAGCTGTAGTCGCTGTAAGAGTTTCACTGTTCTAAATATTGAGATATATTGGGCTTCCTCCCCCTGAACCACAGATGCTCACATCATAAAGCAGTCAAGCTGTGTTGTGTCTCTCAGAGGGGGCCAGGCTTACCCGGAAGCAGACTGAGGAGATACTAGAAACAAAGATAGAAAATAATTTCCCATCTGTTTTGGGGGAGGGGACTGAAGGGAGGGGAGGGGAGGGGAGGGGAGAAGAGAAGAGCGCCCACACCTGCAAGAGCTGGGAAGGGCCTCTTACAGATGCTGACCTTTGAGTGGAACCTTGAAGAGACAGAAGATTGAGGCAGGTTTGGAGGGCAGCTTGATGATCTATGGCTCCCAGAAGCATCTTCAGTCCTTGCCAGGGTCTGTGATGCCCTGCTCTGGGAGGTCCCATCTATTTCAGGCCTTAGAAGACAGGCCCAGAGACTTGCTGAGCTGAGGGCAAAGGCATTCCCCACCTGTGTCCATTCCTCTGTGTTCAGCTCAGCTGGTCGTAAGCAGACAGGCAGGGCCTTTGGAGACTATAATACAACCACCACCACCAAGCCCTTCACAATCTCTCTCCAGCCTACCTTTCCAGGAAGAAAGAAGACCTTCAAGAACCACAAATGAGCGCTGTTTGTGCTGTATTCCAGCTTTATTTATTGTGTTAATCCTTTCCCAATTACATTTTAATCCAGTTCAGGCTGTGCTCAGGAGTTTTGCAGCTGCTTGAGAGCCAGCAGCAGAGACTTTGCCAGTTCTGGCCTAGAAGATCCCAAAATACCCTTCCAGCGCTATCTCTTCAGTCCTACTTGTGTCTGTGCCTCCATAAAGCTGTGTGTTGGGGCTGAGCTCTTGAGGCTGGACAATCTTTCGTGACTCTAACTATCACAGGCATCCACCGATGGGGGCCTCAAGGCCTGGTGCTGCTTCACAGGCATAGCCTGGGGCCAGAGTGTATTTGCTGCTGGCAGAATGGTCCTGTCTTAGCCCAGGATCAGGAAGCAGTGTTTCTGCCCTCAGCAAAATGGAGGGAGAGGGTGGAAGTGCTATCAAATGTTCAGACTTAGAAAGGGCTTTATCCACATCATCTCCCTGATCCTCAAAGGGCCTGTGAAGTAGGTACTGTGGATGTTATGATCCCCCCTTTTCATGGAATAAGGATCTCAAGACTCATCACCACCCTGGCTGTCCTTCTCTACGTGTATGCTAAATGATCAATATCCTTCCTAAGTATGGTGCCCAGAGCTGAACACAGCATCCCAGATGGGGTCTGATGGGGCAGGGGGCACTGGGACCCATCATCACCTCCCCAGTTCTAGACACAGTGCATTTTCTTTGCCAGTTGCCACATAGCCCTGCTTCTGTAGGAATTAAAATAGAATTTCTCTATCTCTTCCTGCTGAGTTTGGTTGGTTATGCCCAGAAATGCTGTTCATTTCTGTGGCTTTTATTTTATATCCTACAACTTTGGTGAAATTATTGTTTTAATTTATTTTTAGTTAATTCTCTGGGGTTTTCTAAGTACACCATTATATCTACAAAAAGCGATCATTTCGTTTCTTCCACTAAATGACTTTTGGATAATATATTCTAGAATTTTGCCATAAACCTTTGCGGACCCCTCTCTCTTCTCTCTTTTTGAACATCAGGATCCTTACCCTTTTCCAATCCTGCTGCACATTTCCTGCCTGCCATGATTGTCCAGATGTCATGGACAATATCTCAACCATTACACCCACAAAGTATTTTAATCCCTTTTAGTCCCTTTGGGTTAGGCCAGATGACTTGGACTCTTAAAGGGTAGCTGGGTGTACTCCCTACAAGCTCCCTACCTCTCTGGGCTATCAGTTTCCTATTCACCATTTTTATTTTGTTCTGTCCAATCCAAACGTCCTTGTCCTTGGCAGAGAATAATAGACGAAAAAGAAAACTTAAGCAGCTCTATCTTCTTTCCTTAGTCCACTATCATCCACATCATTATTGCTCTTTGGAGAACAAACAGCTGCTTCCTCTCCAGAGAGTCGACCTCCAGGCTCTTTGGGAAGAAACTCAGATCAATCACTCATCTGCTGGTGTTCACTGGTCCTTTTTACTTCTCTCCTCATTGTCATATTTTTCCTCCCTCCAACCTCCTAACACAAAGGTCAAGATGCCTCTTGCTCATCTGTTGAAACCCTTCTTTCTTTTAAAAATGTTTATTCTGAACCTGTGCCTTTTCCCCCTCCCCAGTGAGCCATCCCTTGTAATAGAGAATAAAAAAGAAGGAAAATAAACTAACACAGCGTGTTCCATACCCACTGACCCCACAGCAGAAAAGGGAGAGAATTACATTTTCTCACCTCTTCTTTGGGACAAAGCTTGGTCCTTATAATCACAGCCTTCCGGCTGCTGTTCTTTCCATTTATGTGACTGGAGACATGGTTGTGTTGTTTTCTGGGTTTTTCTAGCTTCACTTTGCATCAGTTCAGATTAGTCTTCCTATTCATAAACTAGGCTGCCTAGGGACAGGTAGGTGGCGCCTTGGTGCACAGAACTCTGGGCCTGGACGCAGGTTTCTGCCTCTAGACATTTAACAGCTGTGTGACACTGGGCAAGTCACTTCACTTTTGTCTGCCTCCTTTTCCTCATCTGGAAAACACTTCACAGGGTAGTTATGAGGATCAAATGCAATAATGTTTGTAAAGAGCTTAACACAGCGCCTGGCACTTAGTGGGGACTTCTACTTCTTTCATTCCAGCCCCTCACCCCATCCCAGGCAGTTTGCTCATAGCTAGAAGTACAGGCAGTAGTCATTGGTCCACTCCCTTCCCAGTTTCACAGAGGACAAAGCTGAGAGCCCAGAGAAGGGAAGGAGCTGGTCCAAGGTCAGTCATCAAGCATTGATTGAGCACCTACTATGTGCTGGGCACTGTGTTAAGTGCTGGGGCTACAAAGAAAGGTAATAAAAGGCTCTCCAGGACCTCCCAGTCACAGGGACAGAGTTGGGGGCAGGATGAGACGAGAGGCTCAGGAAGCCCTTGCTGTGGCTCTTGGGAAGCTTGGGTGGAGACGGTCTGTCTTCCCTACCTGTACCCCACAGGATAAGGTGTTCTGGACAGACCTCGAGAACGAAGCCATCTTCAGCGCCAACCGGCTGAACGGTCTCGAAATCTCTGTCCTGGCCGAGAACCTCAACAACCCTCATGACATCGTCATCTTCCACGAACTGAAGCAGCCGAAAGGTGTGCGGTGGCTCCCCACGGAGGGGTGCCATCCCTCTCCCCCCTCCCCCCTTCCTTGAGCTCCCCTCCCTGCCCCTAGCACCAGCCCACAGATGGATCTCGCT
This sequence comes from Dromiciops gliroides, assembly GCF_019393635.1. Taxonomy (NCBI): domain Eukaryota; kingdom Metazoa; phylum Chordata; class Mammalia; order Microbiotheria; family Microbiotheriidae; genus Dromiciops; species Dromiciops gliroides. The sequence continues at coordinate 25,659,968 of NC_057864.1, forward strand.
AGCCCTCTGCTAACCCATCTGCAAGATGGGTGTGACGGCCCTTCCGCTGCCCACCCCCCTTGTCGGGCAGCTTGTGACCGTGCAGCCCCACGGAGATAGGAGAGATGGTATTGATAGGCCAGAGCTTCTCCACCCCTTTGACATGATGCCCTTCGAGGATGTGCAGTAATTCGGGACACGTCCTCACAGCTTAGATGAGTTCTTGCTCCGAGAGCACGCTTGTGGGTCAGTGTTTTGAAGCAAATTTCTGTCTGTTGAAGGTGGATCTGATTTTTGGAGGCAGGTAAGTCATGTGGAGCCTCCTCTGGGGAGCAAGGGGTGGCTTATGAATGTCTCATCCCTCCTCTGTAGCCCAGATGGACCAGGCTCGATCTTTACGGGGAAGATCAGGGGCAGTGGGGGGACGTCTCGGGGGAAGTGCATTTCTGCTTGACGTGGGGTGGACGTCCCTAACAACCAGCACAGTCCCCAAGTGGGATGGGCTGCCTGGAGGTGGGGTGGCTTTCTCCTCCTCCAAAGTCTTCATGCAGAGGTTGGGTGGCCATTTGTTGGGGATGGGCTAGTGGGAGTTCTCCTTCAAAGTATGGGTTAACTAGGTGACTAAATATAGTAATGTTTTACCTAGTTGCACATGTAAAACTTATATCTGAGGGGCAGCTAGATGGCGCAGTGGATAGAGCACCGGCCCTGGAGTCAGGAGTACCTGAGTTCAAATCCGGCCTCAGACACTTAATACTTAACTAGCTGTGTGACCCTGGGCAAGTCACTTAACCCCAATTGCCTCACTAAAAAACAAAACAAAACAAAACAAAAACTTATATCTGATTGCTTACTGCCTCAGGAAAGGGGGAGGGAAAGGAGGAAGAGAGGGAGGGATAGAATTTGGAACTCAAAACTTTAAATAAAAATGTTCAGGGGTGGCTAGGTGGCGCAGTGGATAAAGCACTGGCCCTGGGTTCAGGAGGACCTGAGTTCAAATCCAGCCTCAGACACTTGACACTTACTAGCTGTGTGACCCTGGGCACGTCATTTAACCCCAACTGCCTCACCAAAAAAAAGAAAAGTATGGGTTAAGTCAGGTGACCTCTGAAGTCCAGCCCAGCTCGGAGATAACAGCCAGCATTTATATAGAACATTAGGGTTTGCAAAGCCATGTAATGCACTTTCTTGTTAGAGCCTCATAACAGCCCTGGGAGGCAGGTACCATTATCATCCCCATTTTCCAGATGAGGAAACAGGCAGGCAGAGGTGAAGTGAGTTGCCCGGGGTCACAGCTAAAAAGTGCCTGAGGCCCGATTTGAACCCAAATGTCCCTGACTCCAGACCCAGTGCTCTAACCACTGCACCACTGGGCTGCCTTAGAGATTCTGATGCGACTCAAAAGTAATGAGGCATAAACCACAGAATGCTGATACTGGGAGGGGCCTTGGAGATCATCTAGTTTTACAGCTAGGGAAACTGAGGCTCCAAGTCAGGAAATGACCTGCCTACAGTTAGATTTTTTTTTTTTTGGTGATCTGTAAACTGCCTTTCTGGCGAGTTTCCCAAATAACACAATAATATCCTTCATTTATAAGTGAAGGAAGGTCCTTGATCTGGGTGTCAGGAGAGCTGGGTCCTCACCTCAGCCCTGCCGTTCATTTACTGTGGAATCATGGGGAGATCGCTGAGCCTCAGTTTGTTCTTCTCTAAAATGGGAGGTCAGCCTAGTGGGTGGGAGGGTATTCCTTCTGGTTCTGTCCGAAGGTTAGTCTGTGAAAGAGGGGGATGAGGCTGCCTGGGCTCTCAGGGGGTCTGTATCAGAGCCCAAGTGTCCCCTTTTCTCGCCGTGGCTGCAGCTGTTAGACTGGGATTCCCCTCCACCTTTTCTACGAGGGTGCATTGGGGATTGTGTGGAGGAGAGAGGCCAGGGTGGTCAGGGGCCTGGAGCCCCATCATATGGGGCTCAGCTGGAGGAGCTCTGGAGAAGAGAAGACTTGGGGTGGGGGGGCACGTCTTCAGGGATCTGGAGGAAGAAGCATCAACTTGTTCTGTCTGGCCCGGAGGGAGAAACCCAGAACAATGGGTGGGATCTCAAAGAGATGAGCTGAGGTTTGATGTCAGCAAAGAATTCCTCCCAAAGGGAACTTCCCAAAGAAAAGGGGCTTCCCTCAGGATGTGTGGGTCCCCTTCCTTGGAGGTCTTCACCTGAACGGCCATTCGTTGGCCAGATTCCTTTGGAGGGTGGGGCTGGATGCTGTGGCTGTTGGATTCTGGAACAGAGGAAGCCCTGAGATTGGGGCTCATCTCCGGGCATCCTTCCAAGCCCAGTGTCCCCATCTTCTAAATGGGGGCCTGGAGCTGCCCCTCGCCTAGGCCTCACCCTGCTCTCTTCTTCCTCCTCAGCTCCCGACGCCTGTGAGCAGAGCTCCCAGCCCAACGGCGGCTGTGAATACCTGTGCCTTCCTGCCCCCCAGATCTCCATCCACTCCCCCAAGTACACCTGTGCCTGTCCTGACTCCATGTGGCTGGGCCCAGATATGAAGAGGTGCTATCGAGGTGAGAGCTGCCAGGGACAGGGCCTCTCCCCTCCCCTTCCCCATTAGTGCCCCTTGTGTACTGGCTAGAATGGGGTGCCAGATACAGAGCCAGGGGACCTGGTTCACAGACCGTGCTTGTGTGTCCTTGGTCTAATCACTTCCTGCGCTCCTGCTGCTTCCTTGGGAAAATTGGGAAGAACATAATTCTGTTCCTTCCCTTTCATGGGGATTGTGGGGGAAGAATTCTGTAAGCGTCAAGGCTCCGGTAGTCAGGAGTCCCTGTGGCCCCCACTCATGCATAGTCCCAGGTAAGTGAACTGCCTGCCTGACCTAATGATGAGCATTCATTCCCTCAGTAACTCGTGCTGAGTGTCTTCTCTTCCCACAACAGGGAGGGGACAAAGACTGAAAACAACGTGGTCCCTGCCCTCAGGAAGCATATGCTATACTAGGAGAGGGACCAACGTGGCCCCAGATTCATGTAGCAGGAGGTGGAGTGGGGTTGGGCAGGGGACAGAGCCCGACAGAGCACCTGAGGGCAGTTAGAGGAAAGAAGACTAAGCTGAGCCCAGTAGGGGCAGGTTCATGGGGCTGGGGTCCCTGAGATGGACCTGGAGGGGAGAGGTCTTCAGCAGGTGAAAGTGAGGGAAGTGGGCTCTTCCGTCATGGCAGCCTGGGCCGATGCCTGGAGTGGGGAGAGGGTTGGGTCGGTCTGAGGAACAGCTGATAGCCCAGATCAACTCAGATACAGAAAACGTGAAGAGGAGAAGGGAAGGGAAGGAAATAAGCATTTATTAAGTACCTCCTGCATACCAGGCACTTTGTACATATTTTCTCTTTTGGTCAAGCATGCTAAGCAGCTAAAGGTAGAACCAGATGGAGCAAGGCCTTGAGTACCAAGGTCACGCTCCTTTGGATTTAATTACTGTGACCCCTAGAGAGAGATGGGAGGCTGGGGAGGTGGTAGGAAATGCAGCAGGGCAGATGCCAAGATGCCGGGGATGGAGAGATGGTACAGGAAGCATGGCCTGGGACTGGCCCAATACAGAGGATTAGGTCAGCTTGTACGTTTCTTCATTCATTCATTCTACAAGCAACTTATCAGCCAACTTATTAAGTGCCTACTGTATGCCAGGCCCCGTGTTAAGCCCCAAGCTCTGGTCAGCATGGCTGGGCTCAGAGTTAGTGATCCTTGCAGCCAGGGAGAGGAGGGACCCAGGAGCCTGGAGCCTGGGCTGGCCAGGTTGGACAATTGACCCTGTCTCTGCCTTTCTCTCCCACAGCCCCTCCATCTACCTCAACAACGACACTGGCCTCCACCACCATGAGGACCCCTGGCACAAGTCTTTTCACCACTGGCCCCGTCTCCCTCCCAGGCCACGAGAGGAATCAGAGCTCGGGGCCCTCCCCAAGCGAGCCCCCCATCAGCCCATCTCCACCAGGGGTCCCCATGCTGGGAAACAGCAACCACTCACAGCACTGTAAGGACCCCTGTTCTCACTGCCCTGTGGACCAGTTGGGGAGAAGAGAGCTGGGGTCACAGACCCCATGGTGAATGGCCAAGGGCGGGGGGGGGGGTGGCTGGATTGCAGTGATGACACAAGGACCTACCTAAGGGAGAGGGGCAGGGTGGTGCAGTGGGAGGTGTCCTGGCCTTGTCATCAGAAGACCAAGACCTTGTGGGTGTGGCCTTGGGCACAGCCCATTCCTGCTCTGAGCCATACTTTGCTCACCCATAAATGGAAGATCCCCCATAGGATCCACACAGTCTCCTCCTGCTCCCATGTCCTGGGCTCGGTGGCCTTCTGGTTATTAGATTCATACTGATTAGTAATAAGAACAGTTCACATTCCCGTAACCCTGGAAGGTTATCTGATTGAAGCTGAGAAGGGGCAGGGAAGGGCTGGCTAAATCCTCATTGTACAGCTGAGGGAACAGGCTCAGAGACGTTAAGTGATTTACTTCAAGTCACACAGCTAGTAAATGTTTGAGACAGGATTTGCACCCAGGTCTTCCTGACTCCAAGTCTGGTGCTCTTATCATGTCATGCTATACTTCATGCATTATATGTTCTAAGCTCCCTCCCAGCCCTGATATCCCCTGTTCTAAAGCCCCTCCCAGCCCTGACATCCTCTGCTCCATGGCCCTCTGAGCTTTCCTTTTCTCATCTGTCAAATGAAGTCTGCCTCTCCTCCCCTATCCCAGGGTGGCTGTGAGGGGAGAACTGGAAGCTTATAGAAGCTCACCCAACACTCCCTCCCCCTCAGGGTGCCTGGCTGGGCCCCCCAGATATTGATCCCCATCCCCCCCATCTGCCCAGGCCTTGGCCCCAACCCCACCCCCTCCCTGAAAATAAATTCAGAGCTTATTTAAAATGTTGGGCACAGTAATTGTCACCATTAGGAATGTCCTGTCTCGTTAACTAGTAAATGTCTTTTTAATTGAGTTACCTGCCAGGGGAGATTCATTTAAAAGGATAAACCCTCTTGGAAATAATTTTCCACACATCACTGAACCTGTCCACAGCTATGGAGGGAAGGAACGGGAAGGTCCTGGGCTGAGGAGGCCCCATTTGTCTCTGGGAACCCCCTTCCAAGTGCTGCACTAAAGCCCCCACCCCAGGACTCTCAATGTGGGGGGCCCAGCCCCACCATCCATCCTGAGAGTGTATTAGTCTTCCTCTGCCACCAGAGACAGGAACCTTCCCTTGCCCACACCTCGCTGGGTCTGTTTAGCATTACTTCATAGGTATGATGAGCATCATATTTCTTGCCTTCTCAATGAATGGGAGAGGGGGTTGAGGAACAGAGAGAATTTGGAGGGGGCAGCTAGGTGACTCGGGGGATAAAGCACCAGCCCTGAATTTAGGAGGACCTGAGTTCAAATCTGGCCTCAGACATGATACTAGCTGTGTGACCCTGGGTAAGTCACTTAACACTCATTGCACCACACAAAACAAAACAAAACAAAACACACACACAAAAATACAGAGAGAATTTGGAACTAAAAATAAAATAATAATAATAATAATAAACCCAAAACAACAATAACAACCCAAAACAAACAAACAAACAAAACCCCCAAACAACTGACAGTCTGAGTGCACTGCCGGCTTTGATTTGTAACTCCACACCCTGGAGAGGAGGAGCACCCCCCCCTTTCCACAAGAGAGGCTACGGGGTATAGGCAAAGAACATTGGGGTCACTTGCTATATGTCTCTGGCCAAGGCAATTACCCCTCATTACAATTGTAATGATGATACCTGGACCTCCTACTTCCTTGGTTTTATCCACCTTAACGTGCTTTGCGTATGGAAGTTGTTCACAGACAATCATGGGATTTAGAGTCAGAAAGGACCTTGGGGGTCTTCTGGTCCAACCCCTTCATTTTACAGATGAGAAGACTGAGGCCCAAGGGAGGGCAAGTGACTTTCCCAAAATCATGTAGATAGCAATCAGCAGAGCCAGGATTATGACCATTATTATAGTTACTTCAATTTCAAGAGATCTGGGATCTTTTGAGAGCATACCCCCTCTTTTTCTGGCCTGTCCTTGCCTGGTTTGGAGATCAAAACCATATTTGCGGGGCGGCTAGGTGGCGTAGTGGATAAAGCACCGGCCCTGGATTCAGGAGTTCCTGAGTTCAAATCCAGCCTCAGACACTTGACACTTACTAGCTGTGTGACCCTGGGCAAGTCACTTAACCCCATTGCCCCGTAAAAAAAAACAAAACCAAACCATATTTGCTTCCTAACAATGAAATAAAATGGCTTCTTTTTCGATTGGGGGAGGGGGGGCCGTGAGGGTTAAGTGACTTGCCCAGGGTCACACAGCTAGTAATACTAGTGTCAAGTGTCTGAGGCTGGATTTGAACTCAGGTCCTCCTGAATCCAGGGCCAGTGCTTTATCCACTGCACCATCTAGCTGCCCCCTTCTTTTTCTATTTTTGAGAAAATTGTATGATATCGGGGATATTTTTTGTTTTAATTTTCCATGGTATTCTCTTGTGAAATGCATAATGACTTGGTATGTTCCTTAATAGCTCGTTCAGTGCCTCCTGAGATTGGTTTATCTATTTCTTGTCATGCTAATTTGGGTGTTTCATGTTTTTGTAGATGTTTATTTTTATGTTCTCTATAAATTTATTTATTCTGTATTTATACTTATATTTTATAGCTCTTTCTTTTAATGGCATTTTTTTTTGTATGAAGCTATGATTCAGTTGGTGGAGGAAAGTCCACCAATGAAGATCAGCAATTTATCTGTAATTTATAGTCTAAGAGTGATGCCTGGGGTGTTAAGAGAACAAGCGACTTGCCCAAGGTCACACAGCCAGGGTGTGTTAGCAATTAGACCCAGGCCTAACTAATTCTAAGGCTGGCTTTGTAGCCCCTGTCCCAGTTTTCTTTTTTTCTTGGTTGGTCATTGGATTCTGCTCTTGCTTTTGAGGGAATTTGCTAATGGTTTGTCAATCTTATTGGCCTTTTTTTTGACTGATTTTTGTTTTCTTCATCAATCCAATCATTCTTTTAATTTTTGTTTTATTGATTTTGCCTTTTACCGTAATGATTTCCTGTTTGGTTCTTATTAGTGTGCTATTTTGTTCCTTTTCTAATTTACGTAATGCTTAACTCCACTCATAAATTTTCTCTTTCCCTTTCTGGTTTAATAAGCATGGAGGAGGGAAATTTGTCTCTGCATACTGCTTTGGCTATATCCCTTAAATTTGGATATGTAGTATTTATGTTGTCATTATCTTTAATATTATCTATTATTGTTTGCATAATTTGTTTGTTAACCCAGGAATTATTCAACAAATCTTTTTTTTTTCTGTCTGTATCCAAGCCAGGATTTTTGAGAGCAATTTCCTTGTTAATTGCTATCTTTATTGCTTTATAATCTATGAATAATGTTGCAAATTTCTGCCCTTTTGAGTTTAAAATGCATGGAACAGACCTTCCACTGATGCGTACTGTGACCCTCTTCATGTTAGAGTCTGTGTTTTCATGAACTGTTGTAGCCAAAATAAAAATTTCCTTGGGGCTCACGGTGCTGGTGATGAGCCCCTTGGGGCCTAGAAGGCTGGTCTTGGACGGTTTCTCCAGTCTTAGGAGACCTGCCTGCTTTGGGGTTGCAAAAACAAGGCCTCTCAGAGCCCATGGGCTCTCCCAGAACAGGAGAAGGCACTGGAGGGGAGCTCAGGTATAGACACCTTCTCAAGGATGCTCCCAACACAGGCCCAACCATCCATCCCTACCCTATAATCCCTGTAGACAGGCTGCATTTTCTTCTCCCAGTCTGGCTGGGAGTGTTCTCGTTCTTGCTCTCTGTCTCTGTCCCTCCCTCCCTTCCTCCCTCTCTCTCTGTGTCTCTCTATCTCTCTTTCTGTCTCTGTCTCTCTGTCTCTCTCTCTCGGTCTCTGTCTCTCGTCTCTGGGCTAGAAGTGAACTTCTCAGCTTTTAAAATTAATTTTTTTGGCGGGGGGCAATGAGGTCTGAGTCGGGCTTGTATCCCAAAGCCTTCCAATGGGACCTTCACTGGTGCTATGCGTTGGGGAGCCCATCTGGATAGAGGAGGAGCCGGGAGAGCTTTGATATTGAAGATGGACAGAATGGCTTTTGAAATAGAGAGTCAGGGGGCAGCTAGGTGGCGCAGTGGATAGAGCACCGGCTCTGGAGTCAGGAGTACCTGAGTTCAAATCCGGCCTCAGACACTTAACACTTACTAGCTGTGTGACTCTGGGCAAGTCACTTAACCCCCATTGCCCCGCAAAAAAAAAAAAAAAATAGAGATCCTTCAAGTGTGAGAGCTGATGGTCAACATATATAAACCAGAGATTATAGGCTTCTAGATCCAGAGCAGGGAAGATGATAATATAGGGAAGATTATAGGCTTCTAGATCCAGAGCAGGGAAGATGATAATCCATAATCTTCTATCTACCTTAGAAGATGATCTATCGTACACAAATAATCCATATCTGATTGCTTGCTGCCTCAGGGAGGGGCCCGGGAGGGAGGGAAGGAGGGATAGAAATTGGAACTCAAAATTATAAATAAAAATGTTTATTACTTAAAAAAAAGAAAAAGATCATCTAGTCTAACCCCACTCATTTTCCATATGAAGAAAATGACCTAAGGTCACACATCAGAGGCAGGATTTGAACCCAGGTCCTCTGACTCCAGAACCAGAGTAACAAAAAATTGAGAACATGGACACTCCCACCAAGTGCTCATTCAGTATGGGTACCATGTATTATTATACCTATTATGAAGAATACCACAAAAACCCAGGGCAGCTAGGTGGTGCCATAGTGCATAGTGCAATGGCAGGCCTGAAGTTAGGAAGACCTGAGTTCAAATCCAGCCTCAGACACTTACTACCTGTGTGACCTTCTCGGGGTGGACCAGACGGCATCTAAGGTCCCTTCCACTCCAAAGCCAGCCATCTTTCTTTTCTGCTGCTTTTGACAGGGGATGTAGACTGCAGAGAACAGGGTCAGTGTTCCTCTGGGGTCACTAAGAAAATGTGTTTCTGTGTTTTGTAGATGGGACCATGGGTGGCAAGCTGGTCTCAACAGCCACGGCTGCCATCATCGGCATCATCGTCCCTGTGGGTGAGTGGGGCCCCTGAGTCCTCTTCTGTGATTTGGGGAAGAAGAAAAAAGCCTTTATCTTTGAGCCTAAGCAGGGAGGAAGATGTGGAGGGGGGAGGAGATGATGATGGGTCTGTTTGGATGCCTTGACTCTGAGGTGCCCACGGGCATCCACCTGCTCAGGGAGGTGGTGTCAAGGCTTTACCTGGAGGCATAAGGGGATGGGCACCTCTCACGGAATGAGCTTTAAGAGATCTTTAAGCCAGGGGCAGCTAGGTGGCACAGTGGATAGAGCACTGGCCCTGGATTCAGGAGGACCTGAGTTCAAATTCAGTCTCAGACTCTACACTTACTAGCTGTGTGACCCTGGGCAAGTCACTTAACCCCAGTTGCCTCACCAAAAAGAGAGAGAGAGAGAGAGAGAGAGAGAGAGAGAGAGAGAGAGAGAGAGAGGGAGGGAGGGAGGGAGGGAGGGAGGGAGGGAGGGAGAGACCTTTAAGCCGAAGCCAGATGCCCCCTTGTGGGGAATGTTGGGGGGGGTCCAAGGTCTGTGACCCTAGGGCCGAGGTGGGAGCCTGGGCTGAGATGTCCTCTCTCTCCACTAATCCACACCCACACAGGGGTCATCGCCTTGCTGGGCATGAGCGGCTACCTGATTTGGAGGAACTGGAAGAGGAAGAACACAAAAAGCATGAACTTCGACAACCCTGTGTACAGGAAGACGACAGAGGAAGAGGATGAGGATGAGATTCACATCGGGAGGACGGCCCAGATTGGGCACGTCTACCCTGCAGTGAGTGTCCTCGGGGAGCACTGGGGGGGGGCCTCTCTCGTGGGCCTAGCCTGCTCCCCTCCCTCCTCCCTGCCCTTACTCCTCTCTTCCTCCCTCCGCCTCTTTCTGTCTCTCCCTCCTTCCCGCCCTCTGCCCTGCCTTCTCTTCTTCCTCTTATCCCTTCCCCTCTTCTATCTTCCCCTTCCTCCCATTCTCTCCCTCTTTTCATCCATCCTTGTCTCATCCCTTCCCACTTCTCAATGAATCTAATTATTAGAAGGGTTTTCATTATCACTGACTCACCAAATTTGAGAATTGAAAGAGATTCCATTGGCCATCCAGTCGAGCCCAGACCCCAAGATTCCCCACAACAGTATGAAGGAATGAATGAAAAACACATTTATTACATTCTTGCTATGTAATACAAGAAGAAAGGGCTGATGGTCCCTGTTCTCAAGGAGACCATGCAGATGGGGGGAGGTCAGCTGCCCCCTCCCATGGTCCTTGGGATGTAGCAGCCAAGCAGATGGTCCAGAGTCTTCCTTATTGTTCTTTCCATTAATAAGACCATATCCATTTCTGAGACTGGACCATTTGAATGTGCCAAGGACTCTGGTGGTTTTCAGTAGCTGAGTCAGCTGAGGAGGTCCCTGGGGGTGAGGCAGCATTGTTGTATCTGTCTCCTTGGGCTAAGGGACTACAAAGCTTTGGCTTGAACTCCTCCCAGGGGCGGGAGCCCAGCACCTCAGGAGGGCAGCCCCGGCCTGTTCGGGACAGTTGTCATTGCTAGGAAGTGTTTCCTCCCACCAGGCCTCAGCTGGCCTCTTCCCAACTCTGCCCGTGTTGTTCCTGGTTCCAGGGCATTCAGAAGAAAGCTCATTCTTCATCCAGGTGCCCTGTATCTGAGCAGTCGGTGGTGTATCTTTCCTACTTATCTCCTTATCTGCTCCCTGCTCAGCACCCCCACTTCTAGCCCATCTGAGATGTCGTGTATAGTTGCCAGTTCCCTTTGTTGCCTCAGTTTCCCTCTTTTGGCCAAGCTTCAGTTTGACTGATGGTCCCCCATTAACAATCACTCAGCCGTTCCAAAGTCACCTAAATATAAGACATAAGATGGGCAGGAGAGGCTCTTTCAGATGCTCCACCCAAATATAGGCAAGCTGGGTCCCTATCACTTCCCCGGGCCTCTGAGAGTACTCTGTGTGACTTGGGCAAGGCATTCCCCATTCCCGGGCCTCAGTTACCTTATCTGTGAAATGAGGGGATCACACTCTTAGGGGGAAGGACGCTGGCCTTCCTCTGCCTCACTCTCACTCTGTTTTGGTCTCCCTAGCGTGTGGCACTGAGCCTTGAAGATGACGGATTGCCATGAGGAGGAGCGCCCCTCCGTGCCTGACAACATCAAACACATGCACTGGACTCTTTCTGGACACTGGATGGATGGATGGATGGATGGATGGACGGATGGATGGACGGACGGATGTGTTTCTTCGCCTGCGGTTATGCGTGCGTGTGTGCGTGTGAACGAGGGAGCGAGAGTGCGCGTCTGTGTGCGTGCTTGTGATTCTTTTTTCAAATTTATGTTGCAGAAAGGTAACCACAAAGTTATAATGACCTGCAGACATCCAAAGGATGTGAGAGTTTTGTATGTATAATGTTTTATACGCGTCTTACCTGGCTGCACTAGCCATAAGGAAGAGCAGAGCAGCCCCTGCTGAGCAACTAACGTGACGGATGGAGCCAGACCCCACCACCAGGACAGGGGCTGGCCCGCCGTTCTAAAATTATATTTATAGAGGGTGTTTAGGGGGGTTTTGTAAATAAAATGAAGACGCTTTGTGGCTATCCATCAACATAAGTTAAAAAACAGAACAAACCCATGAGCCCCTTCATGTCCTCCCCACCCCCCTACACCCCATCTAGAATATTTATTAACATATTTCGCAGAAAAGAGCTGTAAATAATTTAGAGGTGAGAGTATTTATTTTGGGGTACGTGTGGCTCGCTGTGTATAGACTGGGGGCCGTCAGAAGGAACAGACCTTCACGGACGTTGAAATAAGAACAGTCTGGCTGAAAAGCCCCAAGGTCACATCGCTCAACAAGGAGGGTCCGGGATGGCTTTGGAGGCACTTGGAGAAATGCGGCTGGAGCTGCTGACGGAGCTCAGACATCCGGTGGAAGAGCAGGAGGGTCCCCTTCACTTCTGCTCCATCTCCAAAGGGCAAAGCTGGCCAGAGCTCCGTCACCAGTGGACAAGACAGCAGCATGGAGAACCTTCCCTGGGTTGGACTTCCGTTCCTAAGGCCAGTGCGCTCTTTTGTTCAATGCTGGAAATACCTGGAGGCCCCTGAGCCAGAGCTGGAGCCCGAGAGTGTCGTCTGGGTCTGTAAAACAAGGTCTCCGGTAGAGAAGATTAGGGGATCTCTGAGGCCTCTCCTAGCCCTGATTTTGTGTTCTAGGCCCCTCCCAGGCCTGACCTTCCCTGCTCTGAATTCCGTTCTCTATCCCAAAGGCCTTTGCACCCTGGACATTTTATATTTTAATACTCTGTGTTCTGATTCGCCGGTTGGCAGGGTCGGTGCCCTTGTCTGGTCCCTTTATTATCTCCCAGGCCCCTAGTGCAGCTGATCAGGTGTTATTTCCAGTCTTACAGAAGAGGAAACCTGGCAGCCCTCAGCCGAGAGCCAGATAGCCAGTCGATCCACAAGCACTGAGTAAGTGCCAAGCACTGTCCAGTCACTGGGCGTACAGATACAAAAAGAGACAGCCCTGCCCTCGATGGGCTTACATTCTAGTCCGTCTCAGAGCTTTAACAAGTGACATTTGGGTCCTTTTGAGGTGGAGAACTCTGGAGCCAATGTCCCATGGGGAGTGGGGTTGTGATTTTCCTTCTGGCCCTTGTTCCAGGGGACTGATCCGTTCATCCCAAGGCCCCCTGCAGGCTGTTGGGTGTGCTCTTCTCCATCGGGCACTGGAGTCCTCCCAGGCCAGAGGCCTGGTGCAGCGGTGTCCATCTACCCTGCTATGATCAACTTGTGGCCTGTTGGAGCTCAGGAAGGCATCCAGCCCTCCACTGGGGGTGGGGGTGGGGGTGGGGTAGGATGTCCCTGAAGGAGAGAACCAAGGAATGACTAAAGGAGAGCCTGACTGGAAATCGGGAAGAGCCCTGGATATGCAGGAGGACTTGAGTTCAAATTCCGCTTCCGACACTACCTGTGTGAGCCTCAGTTATACTCTCTGTGAATTGAGGAGAGGGGCCGATGATTCATAGTCTCCAGAGCTAGAAGGAATCTCAGAGGCCAGCTGGTCCAACATTCTTATTTTACAGAGAAGGAAACTGAGGCCCTGAGGAGAGGTTAAGTGACTTACATGTGAGGCTGTAGATCTAGAAGCTGTAGGGAAACAAATGCCCTTCTCGAAGAGCTGGTACAGTGGAGAGAATGCTTGAAGAGCCATGTTCAAATTCAACTGCTAAATGAGATAATATTTGTAAAGCACTTAGCACAGCTCCTGGCACATAGTAGGTGCCTAATAAATACTTGTTCCTTTCTTTCTTCCTCACTAGCTGTGTGACCCTGGACAAACCAGTATCCCTATCCAAGCCTCAGTTTCCTCCAGTGTAAGATGGCGGTAACAACAGAACTCCTTTCCCCCTCCCCCCCAGGGATGATGTGAGGCTCAGTGAGCACCTTTGCATACCTTGAAACCCTCTAAAGTGGTCAGCCATTATTTCCTAGATGGAGGAACTGAGGCACAGGTTAAGTGGCATGCCCATGGCCACACAGCTCATAGAGCTGAGACTCCAACCCAGGGACTACATTGGTAGAGGGAAGTCCCAGGGGAGGGAACTCCCTCCACCAGTGAAGATCAGCACCTTCTGTTCAATTCTGTTGCCTTAGGGAGTGGCCAGGCTGTGTCAGGGCAGGATTTGAACCCTGACCTTTCCTAGTTCCCAAGCTGGCTGTCCACTCCACTCCCCTGATGCCTCTCCAAACCCAGGATTTCTGCCACCCCAAGGCAGTGGAGAGAATGAGACGTGACCCATGGGCGCTGGCTTCTCATCTTTTCCTCTCTGCCTTTTTTTTGGGGGGGGGCAGGGAGAAAAAATGTTCAAGGGTAAAAATGGTTCCTTCCCCTAATCTAGTTCAGACCCAAGAAACTCTTTTCTGATCCTTGTTAGGGGCAACAAGAGAGGTCATAACCATTGTCAAGATCATTTCTGAGAAACAAATAAATGGCTCATTGTTTATTCCCAGGTCTGACATCCCCGCACAGGGAAGTGTGTGGGTTACAGCTTTGTAAATAAGTGGGGTGAGTCTGAATTTCTGTGTCTACAAATATATAAGGTATAGGTCACTTTCTTGGTAGAAACCCAACCTAACCCACGGGGGCTTATTATTCTCTTTGTGAGCAACCTAGCCCCTTCACTGCCCTGCCTATGGGATGGACTTTTCTTGACCCTTTCCCTGCTCAGCTCCAGCTCCTGCTCACACCAGTCACCCACTGAACCCATTGACCGCACCATGGAAGGGCTGGCATCCACTATTGCCATGTTCCCTTCATATACCTGGGAAAGGACAATGCCATTCACTGGTGGCCCTAGATTGTTCTGAAGCAAGGCTTGTTGAACCTAGAACACCCAGTCATGTCCTGCTAGGATGGGCCTAGCTCCTTTCTCTGGGGACCATGCAGTCATCGTCTTGGCTGTGGGACAGAAACACAAAGGTTTGTGCTTGGCGAGAGGGGGACTTGGCAGCTATGTAAGACAATTAGAGCTTCTTTACAATACACCCTACTTGAATTTGCCCTTTATCCCCAGCAAAACATCCGAGGTCAATAGTAAAAAAAAAAAGAAAAGAGAGAGAGAAAGAGCTTCTGCTGTGTACTTTAGAACCCGGAACATAGATGAAAGACCCTTAAAGTTCTTCTAAGCCAAGCCCCTCAGTTGACTCGAGAAGAAAGGGAGGAGCAACCTAGGTGGTAATAACCCTAAAATCAAGGACCTGGGTTTGAATCCTGCTCTCAGTACTGGTTTTCTGACCATGAATGGGTTATTCTCTAAACCTCAGTCTCCTTGTCAGTGAACAGCATTGGACTTAGAGCTTTAAGGTGGCCTCTTCTGGATCTTAGGTATTCTCAATGTTGTCCCTTCCTTGGCTGCACCATCCTCCTCTAGCCAACATGTTAACCCTTCCCTTTCCTTAGAGATCCATGTCTTTATTGGGAATTTTGGGCAATGCCTGACCTCCCACGCATGATACCAGCTGACATGGCAAATCAAGATAGATGGGGAGAGTCAGAGTTATGTTGATTCAACCAAAAAAGCCAGAATTTCCCTTGTTCAGGGTTCTGACTAGTTGTCAAATGCTCCTTTCTAACTATTTCTCTATCCTCACCTTCTAGCATACATTGTAAGCACCTTTTGACCTTTCATGCTCAGGGCCTTGGCTCAAGGAAAGATGCCCAAATTGCACCCCCCAGAACTGGGTGGATGGAATCCTGGTGTGATCCAGAGTTAGACTCAGTTCCCCCAAATTTGTAGACATCCTAGAGTCTGCCAAAAGAGAGAGACATGGAGGAAAGACCTCTGAAATTGGAAGACTTGGGTTCAAATCCCTTTGATGTTTAGTACACGGGATCATGAGAATGCCATTTAAATTCTTTGGGCCTCCTCACTTTCTTTATCCATAAAATGAAAGGATTACATGGTCCTTGAGGCATCTTCTAACCATGTTCTATCCACAGTGTCTTGTAGATGTCCTAGCTGGTGCTCTGTCTGGAGCAATGTCCATCCCTGACCTTCCACTGTGTAGACATCTCAGTGTTCAATCAAGAGCTGTGTCTACACTGTTGGAAGCAGGAGAGGTCCTCACCATTTTTCATATCCATAGATCCAAATTCTTTGACACAGACAAGAACAATTCAAGTGACTGGATGAGAGGGTGGGGCATGTTTTCATGTCAATATTGTGTCTCCCTGCAATTCTTTCTTGAGTATGAAGAAGAAAATGGAGGCTCTATTGCATCATCTGAAGACAGGCCCCAATCATCATATTCCATGAAGATCAGTGAACCCACAATCCTCTTATAGCATAGCAATGAGTCAGGCATAATAAGAGAGTTCCCCAAGTAAATCATTCCCTTTTCACCATCACTGCATGAAGGTAGAGTATCTGAAGTAAGGCATTCATTGTATGTTTAGCCTTAGGGGCCTTTGGAGGCCAGAGGCCCTCCAAAGAGGGGACAGACAGATCTGCTTTGGGTTTCCAGTCCTTGTCCTAAATCAAGGAAGCCCTCTGTCCTCTCAGGCCATTCACCATGTGCATGGCCCAGGATCAGCAGGAAACCATTTTGTACCCATCATTTGACATCAAAAAGAAAGAAAAAAAACACACCTGTAAATATGTTTGGAGATGGAAAGGTTTTGATACTTTTTTTTTTACAAAAAAAAAAAGACAAGAGAAAACACAAACATGTACAGACATGTTTTATCAAACAAAAACAAAACAAAAATAAATGTTGTTTCCTTCAAATTGTTGTAAATTTCATGCCCGGTCCTGGTTTGAAAACACCATTATCTTGTAAAGAAAATCATGAGTCATCGAACAACAACAAAAAAGCATTTTTGTTATGCTCTGATGTGGTTTTGTTTGTTTGTTTTGCTTTTCTTTTTAAAAAAGACCCCAGTATTGCCCATCACGTCAGGCTTCGTTAGCATGTTGTTTAACACTAACTGTTTCTACCCCCCTCCTCCGGTTACCTCCAGCTCTGTTCACATCCCTGCTCAGTGCCTTTTCCATTTCAGTTTCTAGCTCATGGGCTGAGGGACTGAGGAGGGGTGGGGGAATCTGCTGCATTTCTTTTGCTGGACTGACATAGATGTGGGGGAACTGAAAACCAAATGAGGTCATTTGTAAAACAGTGCACTGTTTCTACAATTCAGATTAAACTCATTTTTTTTTAATCTGGGAGAATCGTGCCCTTGTGGTCTTTTAATACACAATATGCAGTACTAGTCAACCAAAAGACTTGACTGAGCACCTCTGACATGCCAGCGACTGTGTTGGGGACCAGAAATACAGAGCCAACAATGAAACTGGTCTTGCCTTCAAGGAGCTTACATTCTACTGGGAGAGACACAAACACCTACAATAAGCTATAGAAAAATACAAGGTAATGCCAGGGAGTCATTCTAACCTGGGGTCCATGACAAACCTATGGATAGATTTCAGGGAGTCTGTGAACTTGGATGGGGAAAATTCCATCTTTATTTTCACTGACTTTTGGGTTCCTTTGTAGTCCTTTGGATTTTATTTCATGTATTTAAAAACATGATTCTGAGAAGGGGCCCATAGGTTTCACTATTCTGATCACCAAAGGGGTGCAGGACACAGAAACAGAACCCTTGGGTTACCATATGGGGGGATCAGGAAAGGCTTACTTTGTATATTTACAGCCCCAGTGCCTTCAGTATTTTATACATTGATTTATGGATTCATAGCTCTAGCCCAAATCCCTCACGGAACAGATGAGGACACTGAGGCTGGGTGCAGAATTGAAGAGCTAGGGTAGAATTTGAATCCAGTTCTTCCTGGCTCCAAGCCCAACATTCTCTCTGACCACTTCTAGTTCAAGAATCTCAGGATTGGAAGGGACCACAGTGGTCATCCATTCTCTGCTTGAAGACCTCCAGAGAAGGGAATGCATTATTCTTTGAGGCAGCACCTCCATTTTTGGACAGCTCCATTTGTTAGCGAGTTGTTCCTGACAGAGCTTCAATCTGCTCCTCTAGTTGTTCCTCACTATTCCTAGTCCTGAAACTAAGCAAAGTCTAATCCCTCTAT
The DNA here is from genome assembly GCF_019393635.1 of Dromiciops gliroides. Taxonomy (NCBI): domain Eukaryota; kingdom Metazoa; phylum Chordata; class Mammalia; order Microbiotheria; family Microbiotheriidae; genus Dromiciops; species Dromiciops gliroides. The sequence goes on from NC_057864.1 coordinate 25,677,697, forward strand.
TGAATGATGACCATTCAAATAATTGAAGATAGTTCTCATGTGTCTTGTCTTCCCACTCCACACCCCGCCCCCCAACCTTCTCCAGGCTAACCATCAATCCACATATGACATAGAACTTCCTCATACTCATTGCCATCTGGGCAATCTAGTCTATTCATGACCTTTCTAAAATGTGATGTCCACAACTAAGGGCAGTACTTCAGATGGGATATGATCGGGGTTGTTGGGAAGGAGGAAAGTTTAGATAAAACAGTCCTTCCCCTCATGGAGCTTAGAGTCTAGAAGAATAAGGAGACATACTACTACTACCAATACTATTCCTTAGTATATGTCAGCTGAGTACATAACCACCAATGCTGCCTAACATGAGTAAGAGCGTGCTAGTGCTTGGACAATCAGAAAATGAAATGGGCCACCTTGTTAGGAAGTCTGTTTTCTGTCACCAGGGGTGGTCAAACGAAGGCTGGATAGTCACTTGTTAGGGATATTTTAGAGGACATTCATGCCCTCTAAATCTAGGCACAAAGTGAGACTAAATGTTCTCACGGTCATGGGCTCCTAGATCTATGGTTGGAAGGGACCTAACAGGTCATCTAGTCTGACTCTTTTATTTTGCAGATAAGAAAATTGAATCTTTTGGAGGCCAAGGAACTTGTCCAAGGTCACACAAGTCTTAAGCATCAGAGATGGAATTTGAACTCAGGCCCTATGATTCTAAAGTGAACACTCTTTCCGCTGCCTCCCAGAGTTGAACCAGCTCTAGGGTATCATAATTCTATGCTTTGCAGATGCCAGCTTGGTTTAGCATTTATTAAGCACTTAATGTTTTTAAGGAACTGTAGTCATTACCGAGAATACAATTCTCAGCTAAGATCCTGACCTGGCATCAAGATGTCTGTAGGCAAATGGAGGTAAGGAAGGGGGAGGAGGAGAAAAGATATGTTCACAGACAACTCTTACAAAAGGGAGATGATGGCCCATGCAAAACAAAAGTAGGAGAAATTTCAGAAGGAGGAAATTGTGGGTCTTGGAGGATGGGGGGGAGGCACAGAGAGGAGGCACTTTTAGGAAGGGGATTGGGGAAAAGGTGGCACCCAAAAAACATTTCCCTCACAAACCTGGGGCACCCTCCCTGAAAAATACTTACAGTGTCCATGGGAAAAGTGGGCAAAAGTTGAAGGCATAGTGAAGCATACATAAAGAGAACCCATTTAGCCAAGGCAATTCATGTCTCCAATATTGGCCATCTCAGGATCCTTTTTCTCCTCATGGAGTTTTCATAGAACTCACCTCTTGATTTTCTGGGCTGGTTCTCCTCTGAAACCACAGTTGGCTCTCTTCTCTGGTCCCAGAAGCTGCCTCTTTTCTCTAATCATTGGGTTTTTAAAATTTCTCCATGAATAGAGAGTGTGTTTCTCTGCTGAATGTGTATCAACTATGCCCAGACTCTATTGAACTGATTAACTAACTACTGAGTAGAGTGTCTCTGATTGGGCAAATAACTCTGGTGGTAGACACAATAGCTAATGGAGAGAAAGGAGAAAAAACAATCCCTCCTCCCCGGTCTCTGGTGTAGGTACAGTGGTCACCCCACACAAGCTGCTCCTAGTACAAGGACAAGCTGGTGAGCTCAGTCTCTTGAGAGTCCAGTCATCATCTTGCCAATCAAAGAAAACTTCATTCATCATAAAGGGATAATGTGTATTAACACCTGTGAACTCTGTTTACACATCCATACCTCAACACATTAGTTATCTGTCCTTTGCCTTCTGTGTCTATATCAAATGGGAGCGGGGCTAGGAATTGATTGGTCAGAGACCGATGAGCCCCAATATAATACTTCAAAAATGCCTTCAATTATAGTATTCCTATTGGGACCTATAAACTTGATTTTATTGAATATCAACAGATTGTAATGTAGTAGAAATAGCCTGGGCTCTGGAGTCGAGAGCTGAGTTCAAATCCTGCCTCTTAATCCCTAAATGACCTTAGGCAAGTCATTGAGCATCTTGGGGCCTCAGCTACCTTATCTGCAAAATGAGGGAGTTGGTTTCTGAGGTCCCTCCCCGCCTTAGTTCTAAGAGCCTATTGTGGGGCAGCTAGGTGGTACATTGGATAAAGCACCAGCCCTGGATTCAGGGGAACCTGAGTTCAAATCCAGCCTCAGACACTTCACATTTATTAGCTGTGTGACCCTGGGTGAGTCATTACCCATTAACCCTCATTGCCCCCCCCCAAAGAGCCTATTGTTCAGATCACAGAATCAGAAAGAACCCTCAGGTCAGCAGGACCCCACCAGCTGAAGGGAGTCCACTTCTGACCTGTCACAAACAATCAGGAGACATTTCATTCTAGGACTAACTTTGCCACTTATAAGTGTTAGCGACTGCCAGCAAGTTGCTTTTCCACTTCTTCCCTCAGTTTCCCCATCTAGAAAAACAAGGGGTTGCACTGGTCAATCCCTAGGGATTCCTTGCATCGCTAACATTCTGTAAAAGTCAGGCAGTCCAGTGGTGCATCGGATAGAGTCTAGGCCAGGAGTGAGGAAGACCTGAGTTCAGATCCAGCTGTGCAAATCACTTCACCTCTGCTTGCCTCAGTTTCTTCAACTACAAAATGAGGATAATAGGGGCAGCTAGGTGGCACAGTGGATAGAGCACCGGCCCTGGAGTCAGGAGTACCTGAGTTCAAATCCAGCCTCGGACACTTAACACTTACTAGCTGTGTGACCCTGGGCAAGTCACTTTATCCAATTGCCTCACCAAAAAAAAAAAAAAAGAAAGAAAGAAATGAGGATAATAAAAGCACTTACCTCCCAGGGTTGTTGTGAGAACAAAATGAAATATTTGTAAAGTGCTTAGCACCATTCCTGGCACCTAATAGGTGCCTAATAAATGCTTGTTTCATCTGCCTAACAGTCCTCTTGTCAATCTAAGCATTTAAAGGGCCTGGTACATACAGCCTCAGGAACCTCAGAGTAACCATGTCTTTTAGGTGTTGAAAGAGGTTAGACTAGGAATCACAGCAGGACTTTGACCAACAGTCCTAAATGATTTGGCTCCAGAGCTGGTGGTGAAGAAAGCATCCTCACACCCCCAGAATGAGGGAGCTCCTGAGCTTCTCTGAAGAAAGCCAAGAATTCCAAGAGGCCAAGCTAAGAAAGGGGTACATGCTAGACCTGCAGAACAGTTGGCAAAGGCTGGGGGATGGGAGATGGAATGCTGAGTTTGGGGAACCTCAAGGAGGCTGGTTGGGGGGAAGGTGGTATGTGTTGAGTGTGAGGAATCTTCTTGGGTGAAAACACCACTTTGCTTTACCAAGGTGATATTGCTCAAAGTTCTAGTTGTGAAAGTTGCTGGTGAAGCTTGGGGGGGTGGGTGTGTGTCTTTAAGAAATGGCTCTTGGGGCAGCTAGGTAGCACAGTGGATAGAGCATTGGCCCCGGATTCAGGAGGACCTGAGTTCGAATCCAGACTCAGACACTTGATACTAGCTGTGTGACCCTGGGCAAGTCACTTAACCCTCATTGCCCCACAAAAAGAAAGAAAGAAAGAAGAAAGAAAGAAAGAAAGAAAGAAAGAAAGAAAGAAAGAAAGAAAGAAAGAAAGAAAGAAAGAAAGGAAGAAAGAAAGAAAGAAAGAAAGAAAGAAAGAAAGAAAGAAAGAAAGAAAGAAAGAAAGAAAGAAAGAAAGAAAGAAAGAAAGAAAGAAAGAAAAAGAAAGAAAAGACTCTCATCTCTTAAAGGACTGAAGCATCTTCTCAATAAACAGGAAAAAAAGAAGGTAGGCTGGAGCCATACTGTGTATGACTGAAGGGTTTGTCTATGATCCAAGAGGCAGTAGGGAGCCACTCGAAGTTCTTAAGCAGGACACTGACCTAATCAGGAAGATCATCTGGCAGCTACATGGGGGTGGGGAAAGCACTTAAATGCCTACTATGTGCCAGGCACTTTGCTAAGTGCTCTACAAATACGAAGAGGGTGACATGTAAAGGACATGATGGAAAAGAGAGAGAATGTCAGACCGGGAGACCAATTAGGAGGTAATTACAGAAGGAATGCTACTATAGCAAACACATTACAACTTACTTCCAACCGATTTTAAAATTGAGGCAATGGATCATATACTCCCTTTTATATGCTTGCATCTTTTTCTCTGTTAATAATTTATTTTACTTGGACAAATGTGGGATTCGTGATAAAAGGGCTAATTGCTGTTTCATGTGGCTCCTCTCACAGCTATATCACTGCCTGGTGAGGCATTGAGAGATCACAGAACCTCTGAGTTCTGAGGTTCATTCATTATATTTTCCTTGCCTTATATTGTTGATAATTACCTTCTTGGTTCAATTATTGGGAAGACATTTTCCTCAAAAGAGGCATTTTAAAAAGACATTTAAGTCCCTTTATAATAACAAGGTGTATATATACATATATACACACATGTGTGTCCCTTAGTAATAACAGCTTATTATAATTTATATGACCTTAAAATAAGGTTTGCAAAGTGCTTTACAAATATTATTTGATCCTCATAATGCTTTCTGGGAAGTAGGTGCTATTATATTATCCCCCTCAATTTTACAGCTGAGGAAACTGAGACAGAGAGAAGTTAAGTGACTTGCCCAGGGTCACACAGCTACTGAGTGTCTGGTGCAAGATTTTAGCTCATCTCCCCCACCCCAAGTTCAGTGCTCTGCCCACTGTGCTGCCTTGCCACCTCTATGTTATTTAATAGCCATGTTCCTGAGAAGTTGTGTAAACTGACTTCTTTATGTGTGCTCAGATATCGCATCTTTATTTGTTTGTTTGTGGTCTTTTTTTTGGTGGGGGGCGGCTCAATGAGGGTTAAGTGACTTGCCCAGGGTCATACAGCTAGTAAGTGTCAAGTGTCTGAGGCCGGATTTAAACTCATGTCCTCCTGAATCCAGGGCCGGTGCTCTATCCACTGTGTCACCTAGCTGCCCAGGATATAGCATCTTTAAAGAAATTTTCTTGGGAATTCTTTTAGAAAATGAACCCTCAGGGGGAAGCTATGTGGCACAGCGGATAAAGCACCAGCCCTGGATTCAGGAGGACCTGAGTTCAAATTTGACTTCAGACAACATTTGACACTTACTAGCTGTGTGACCCTGGACAAGTCAATTAACCCTCATTGCCCTGCCAGGAAAAGGGGGAAAAAAGGAAAATGAGCCCTCAGAATCTCCTTTGGACACAAGTGACTTCACCCCTCTGGGCCTCAGTTTCCTCTTCTGTTAAATGGGGGGTAGAGGGTGTCCGAGGTCTCTTGGGTCTAAATCCGTGAATCTGTCGATAACTTTGTTTAATTTTAATTGTGGACTCTAGGGTCTTGGAATGTCATCAGTGGTGCGCCCATAAATGTTTAACGATCAACCCAGGGTGCGTATGGGAGGATGAACACATAATTTTCTGCCTCACTTTCTAAAGAAAAGGCATTTTAAAAACATCAAACCAATAAACGTAGTCCTGGTTTGTCGCATTTGCCAGTTTCCAAGGTGTAAATGCTCACAATGAAATTAAACAATCATCTCTCTGATCTGGTTGATCAAATAGCATAGAAAGAACACCAGGGGGCAGTGTTTCCAAAGAGAAATCCTTTCTCTTAAGCATTTTGGAGGACGCCTGAGTGACAAGCCCTACTATTCATTCATTCATTCAACATTTATTAAGCGCCTACTGTGAATTAAGCACAGGCACTGTGCTAAGGGCTGCCACAGCAGGACCAAGGGTGCCACCTCTTCAGTCCTGCCCTACCTTCTTCACACTGACCTCTATCAAGTCAATACAATAATCTCTTAACCCGATTTCAGCATACACAGCAGCCACTTAGAAATTCAATTCTTTTGGATGCATTTGTTGAGGTATCTTCCCAGGATGGGGGCAGCTAGGTGGCACAGTGGATAGAGCTCTGGGCCTGGAGTCAGGAAGACCTGAGTTTAAAACCAGCCTCAGACACTGACTAATTATGCGACTCTGTGAAAATCGCTTAACTCTGCCTCAGTCTCCTCAGCCATAAAAGAGGCTGGAGAAGGAAATGGCAAACCGCTCCAGCATCTTTGTCAAGAAAACCCCAATTGGGGTGACTGGGAGTCAGACACAACTGAACAATGACAGCAACAACAAACTGCCCAGAATGAACTTGAAGCTGCCACCCCTGTCCCTTCTAGTGCTCTCTTCATCTGACCCCCGTGTTCCCTATTTAGGTATCCCATTATTATCTCCTTCTAACCCTCATGTCTTGGTGCCAAAGCTCAGGAGTGAGTATTAGTACCTGGTAAGGCAGGGATTGTTGGGGATTTTTCATTGTCATTTCTATTGCTTACCACCTTGTACAGTACTGTGTTCATAGCGATCCCTTAAAACTAAATGTGTGTGGGGGGCAGCTAGGTGGTACAGTGGATAAAGCACCAGCCCTGGATTCAGGAGGACCCGAGTTCAAGTCTGGCCTCAGACGCTTGACATGTACTAGCTGTGTGACCCTGGGCAATTCACTTAACCCGCATTGCCCCGGAAAAAACAAAACAAAACAAACAAACAAACCTAAATGTGGCTGAAAGAATAAACAGTCTAGGGCATTTCCTAACTCTCTTGGTTCACAGCCCCAACCCTGGAATCCTGAGAAAATGTGCCTGGTGACCCCGAGATATACTGAGATGGACAGTTGCTCACTTGAAAGCCCAACATTTCATGGATTATATGGGAAATTTGTATTAAAAGGAGAAAAACACTATATGCATCCGAGAACGATCAACCATGTAACACTGTCATTTTATCCAATGGAAGGAATTGTGTTCCTGACCTCCTGCAGTTTTGTTTTTGTTTTTTTAGTGAGGCAATTGGGGTTAAGTGACTTGCCCAGGGTCACACAGCTAGTTAAGTATTAAGTGTCTGAGGCCGGATTTGAACTCAGGTACTCCTGACTCCAGGGCCAGTGCTCTATCCACTGAGCCATCTAGCTGCCCCTCTGCAGTTTGTTTTGAAAGCTAGTCAGTCACTCAACAAGTTAGGCACTGTGCTAAGCACTGAGAATACAGAGAAGGGCAAAACCATTCTCCTTGAGCTCACAAAATAATATTCTAAAGAGGGAGATGAGATGAAAATAACCATGTACATCCAGGATATCTAAGCAGTGCAAATGATCAAACATCTGTAAAGCGCTTAGCACTGCACCTGTCACACAGTAGGTGCTTAATACATTCTAGTTCCCTTTCCTAAATGGAAGATAATCTTGGAGAGAAAGCAGTAGTGGGAGGAGGGTGGGGATGAGAGTGTAAATGCAGAAGATGGGGTCTGAGTTGAGTCTGGAAGGAATCCAGGCAAACCAGGAGGCAGAGAGGGAGAGGGAGATCATGCCAGGTACAGGGAGCAGCCATGGGAGATGCAGGAGATATGATAATAACTAGTCACTGGACCTTAGATATAGAGTACAAGACATAGAGCAAAGTTCAAGGAGTTTCAAAAGGTAGGAAGGAGCTGGGGTGTGAAGGGCTTTGAACACCAAATAGAAGGTTTTATGTTTGATCCTAGAGGTAATAAGGAGCCACTGGGGTTTATGGAACATGGGTGAGTGACATGGTTGGAACTAAGTTTGGGGAGGCTCCAAAGGAAAGTATGGGAGAGGTTTCAGAATGCCTACCAGACAAAGTCTACAGATCTATGGTGCTGACCTCAATGCCGCATGCCTACAAAACCTGGATAGTCTACCACCACCATGTCAGGAAACTGAACAGATACCATGTGAATTATCTTAGGAAGATTCTTGAAAATCACCTGGCAAAATAAGGTACTAGACACCGAGGTCCTTTCTCACCCTAACCTGTCAAGCATTCAAACTGCTGTAATAGGCTGGCCATGTTGTTCAAATTCCAAATAGACACTTGCCTTTAGCCTGTTTTACAGATAACTCACTTGAGGCAAGCTCTTACATTGAGGTCAGAAGAAGCAATACAAAGACATTCCCAAGGTCTCTTTGAAGAACTTTGGAATCAGACAAGAACATTGTACATAGTAACAGCAATATTGTATGATGATCAACTGTGATAGACTTAGCTCTTCTCAGCAATACAATGATCCAAGGTAATTCCAAAGGACTCAAGATGGAAAATGCTCTCCATATCCAGGGAAAAAAGAACTGTGGAATCTAAATACAGATTGAACCATATGATTTCTACTCTTTTTTCTTTTTTGAAGTTTTCCCCTTTTGTTCTGATTCTTCTTTTTACAACACGACTAATGCAGACATAGGTTTGATGTGATTGTACATATATAACCTATATCAGATTACTTTCTGTCTTGGGGAGGGGGGAGAGAAGGAAGGGAGAAAGGGAGGGAGGGAGAAAAATTTGGAACTAAAAATCTTATGAAAACAAATGTTGAAAAAAGCCTTTCAAATCAATTTTTAAGACACGGGAGACACAGGCGCAGGAATACTCAGCAAGGTGTGCCCACATCAAAGAGGGTTCTATGCTCTATGCAGCAGGTCAAAAGAAATATGAGATGCACCAGTTTAGAACCATCTCCACTCCAAACGTCATATGGACTATTTGTGCCCAACCTGTGGCAGAGCCTTCTGAGATTGTATTGGTCTGTCTGATCAACCTCAGTTGGACATACTGTATCTCGAGCCCAACATAGTATGGTATTTTGGTTCTTTTCGAGAATGAGGGACAAAGACTACTACTACTTTTGCACAGACTAGTAGAGGGAACAGAAGATATTGGAGGATGGCCTTTGGTCTGAAGGGAAGGGATGGGGGCAGGGAATAGGAACCATTATCATTTCATCACATCTTAATGGACTAACAATGTAGAAATCCCTCAACCATCTTGTGTCCTAAGAGTGGAAAGTCAGGAGAAGGAAATTATAACAAATCATGTAAAGTGGATGATTGCATCCACTGCTGTAAAAACCGCTTGTCCTTGGACAAGAGATATCTGTCCTCTGGTCTAAATGCTTAATTTGACCCTGCAGGTTTGTCTAAATGGACATTTTTTCACAATGGTAAAAGCATTCGGTCACCTGTCCTTGAACAGGTAATGTCGGTTTGTTGGGTTTTTTTTTTGGGGGGGGGCAATGGGGATTAAGTGACTTGCCCAGGGTCACACAGCTAGTAAGTGTTAAGTGTCTGAGGCCGTATTTGAACTCAGGTCCTCCTGAATCCAGGGCCGGTGCTTTATCCACTGCGCCACCTAGCTGCTCCCAAACAGGTAATGTCTCTCATTCCAGTAACAAACTCTGCCAGCTGCATGGCAAATATTCCTTCAGAAAGCTCCCCTTTTCTCCCTTGAATGATTTCCCCTTTCTCTGCTTTTCTATCTCTTTTCAGAAACCCTCTTCTGTTAAGGGTGTTATTCCTAAGTTGCAGCAGAATGCTGCTGTTTGAATTTGCATGCTTAGCAAGGCTGAACGTTATAAAAACTAAATCTGTTCCCTAGAAAATTGAAACTGTGATCAGAAGTTTCTTTAGCCTGCTAATACATTTCTTTGGCCTTCTATCTTTGACCCACAGTCCCACAGTCATTGGATCCTCCTCTCCCATGGGTATGCCTCTCCCAAGAGGTCCCCTTCCTTTCTCCAGTAGGGCAAAGATGCTAAGTGGTGACATCCCCTGTTTCAATATTGTCATATGTAGGGAAGAGACTTTCTTCCTTTTGCCTCTTTCCAATCTGCATTGCCCCATCCTGGAAAATTCTTACACATAACTATTCTTCCTGACTCTACAAATATTAGGTTTGGTGTTTTGTTTTTGTTTTTAATAAATAGGATCATCATAAACCAGAAACAGGGGCTAGAATTCAGGCCTGGGAGTCAGGAAGACCTGCATTCATAGCCTGCCTCTGAGACAGGCTAGCAAGCTAGAGGCAGCTAGGTGGCACAGTGGATAAAGCACCCACCCTGGATTCAGGAGGACCTCGGTTCAAATTCGGCCTCAGACATTTGACACTTACTAGCTGTGTGACCCTGGGCAAGTCACTTAACCCCAATTGCCTCACCAAAAAAAAGAAAAAGAAAAAAAAAGGGAATAACAGCAGCACTTACCTCCCAGGGTTGTTGTGAGGATTAAACAATAGTTGTGAATTGCTTAGCTCAGGGTGAGTGCTATATAAATGGATTCCCTTCCCTAGCTGAGAATGTCTCCTCATTTTATAGCCAAGAAAGCTGAAGCCCAGGGAAGGGGCTGTGGGGCTCACACAGGCATAGTTTTAACAAAATGTATTCAAAAGGGAGTGAATGGGCAGACCTGAAGAGTATTCTCAATGGATCAGTCACTTCCCTTAGGAGAGGTCTCTGGCAGAGAGCAGAGTTTTCCTGGTGATGAGGCTGGCTCCATCATGTCACGATTTAAGTTGGAGATACCTATGCCACACTTATGTCATGGCATTGTTGTAAGGATGCAATCTTCAAGTGATGGATAAACGCTAGCTGTGATTAATCATATGTATCAAATGAGGGAATATTTGTAAAAGCACTTAGTAGGTGATTCAAAATGCTCACTTCCCCCTTAATCTCTCCCCTTGTATAGACATCAACTGCAGTCTTAGCACCTGCAGGTTTCTGAAGAATGGAATGGAGGAATGGAGGCCAGGTCAGATCAAGTTAGTTTCTGAAGGAGAGATCTTGTGATGTGGACCAAGTAATATACTTAAATGATGCCCTTGAATCCCACAAGACTAAGGTTGAGTGGGAAGCCTACTTTGGTGGGCAGTGCCAGCCAACGGGTATGCTGTACTGTATTTGTATTGTATTTGTAAGGAACTGTAAGAAAAATGAAAGACCAGCTTCAGGCTCTGAAACACAGACAGAATTCTGGCCAGTCTGGCTGCACTTCTGCTAGGGGAGTGAAGGGAACAATAGCTTATTAAGTGCCTGCTATATGTTGGGCACTATGCTGATTGCTTTATGAGTGTGTAATTTAAAATTCTAAATGTGGGTTCTAATCTGTCCCCCCAGTTTGGGGGGGGGAAACTGACTAAAATCACTGATAAACGAATTTAGGGTTTTTTTAAGGGTTTATTGAAAGATAGTAAAAGAAAAAGAAAGCTTGAGAACAGATTTCCTATAACCTGGTGATTCTAAACTTCCTAAGCTCCCACTTCCGAAGTCAACTGCCACCACCATCTCACGAAGCAAAAGAGACCCAAGCAAGTCCTCTGCCTCAGCTTCCTGCTTCCTCTTCCCCTCCCAGAAATGGGAGGGTTTTCAAGCTAATTGGCTAGTGTCATTCAAATTCATTAAGTACCCTTAAGTACCAGTCAGTACCAGCCAGATGTGCTTACAATCTAGTTAACTAGAAGTCAGCCAGTAATCCAGTCAGCAGTCACCTACTTTATGCAATTCAATCAGTTTAAATTAATCTCCAGGTGGGCCCTTGAGTGCTAAATCTCATCTATCACATTCCATTATCTTGACACAAGAGGATGATCTTTTGGGGAGGGGGGGGCAAAGAGGGTTAAGTGACTTGCCCAGGGTCACACAACTAGTATGTGTCAAGTGTCTGAGGCTGGATTTGAACTCAGGTCTTCCTGAATCCAGGGCTGGTGCTTTATCCACTGAGCCACCTAACTGCCCCCTATGAGGATTATATTGTTCTACTGCCTCCAATGCTCCCACTTCCCTTTGCCCTCAGCCAAGGTCGAGAGGACTGTAGGGGCTGTTTAGAGCTCTCCAAGGTACCCCAGGGCAATGCTCTGGTGCCTTCTATGACCCTCTGTACCTCAGGATAACCAGCCTTTCTTACTCCTCTGCTGCCATAACTCCTTTCTTCAGTTGTGACTCAGCCCAGGATCCTTTGAAACTTACTCATCATTAATAACCTGCTAATTGAGGCAGCTTCCATCAGGAAACAACATGCAAACAAATAGGTAAGGGCATACTCTCCAGGTCCACCCATTCAACTCTCCCAAATACATTTCAATAGAACAAAGCCTGTGTGAGACCCCGAGTCACTTCCCTAGGTGTAAAATGAGGAGGCCTTCTTAGTGAGAGAAGGGAATAAGCATTTATAAGAGTGGAAAGGTGAGAAGGGGCAAGTTCCAAAGGGCTTGGAATGCCAAAGAGAGGGTTTACAGTGATTCTAGAGATGAAAGGATGCTAATGGAGTTTGAGTGGGGGTGGGGTGGGGGACGTGGTCAGCTCTGGGCTTTAAGACCACTTTGACAGCTGAGTGTAGGATGGACAGGATGGAAAGAGCACCAAAGAGAAGAGAGTAATGGGCGGCATTAGAGACCGCAGAGGTCAAGGAGAAAAGGCCATTGCATTTGGCAGCTAAGAGATCCTTGGTGATTCGGGGGAGAGTAGTTTTGGTGGAATGATGAAGCGGGAAGCCAGGTTACAGAGAGTGAGGGGAGGTGGAAGCACCTAGTGTAGACAGCCTTCCCAAGGAGAGTTTAACCACGAAGGCAGGACAGCTCGTAGGGATGGACGGCTCAGGTGGGGGTGTTTTGAGGTTGAGTGTTTGCAGGTGCAGAGCAGAGGGAGAAGTGGAATGGTGAGAGATGGTGAGCAGACGAGGGGATCGCAGAGTTCGTGGACGTGGAACCTGTGGCCCACGGGTGTGGGATGGCGAGACCCAGCCTAGCTTGGGGAAGTGGGCAGGGAAGTCAGGGGTTTTGCTGAAGGCCCTTCGCATGGGTTGGGAAGCAGAAACAGGCCGCTCCTCCTTTGGTAGGAAGGAGTGGCCGGCACAGAAGGCACAGAGCTGTCCAAGGTTTCCTAGGTGACTGATAAAGCCCAAGGTGAGATGGCCTTCTGAGCATGCGCATCCTCGCTCCCTGGCCTCCGCGCGCCTCGCTCGGGGGCGGGGCCAGGGTGGTGACGTAGGAGGATAGGGTGGGGCCTCGGCGGGCGGAAAGGAATGGGCGGGGCCTCGGCAGCCGGCGGGCGCTGGCTCATGACGTCAGTGTCGCGCGCCCCGCGGCCTAGGCAAAGGCGACGCCGGTCTGGTTAGTGGAGACGGGTGTGCGGCCCCTTGTTCCTCCGCGCGTCCCATAGATTCAGGCCCGGCTTGGCTCGGCCATGGCCAGCGACTTCTACCTGCGCTACTACGTGGGCCACAAGGGCAAGTTCGGCCACGAGTTCCTGGAGTTCGAGTTTCGGCCGGATGGTGAGGGGCGGGGGCGGCGTGGCCGGGGCGGGGGGAAGGGGTTAGGAGGGAGCGGGGGGAGCCCCGACTGGGGTGGGGAGGGACACGGGGGAAGAAAGGGTGCGGGGGGGACCCGGAGTGCGGGGGGACACGGGGGAAGTAGGCGGGCAGGCCGGGGAACCCAAGTCTGGGCATTTGGGGATGCTGACAGCCCGGAGGCCGATCCCCCGGTAATCTGGGGTCGGGGATTGTTGCTTTTGATGGTTAATATACCGGCCTCAGTTTCCTCTTGTGTAAAATGGGATAACAACGGCCCCTGCTCCACGGGGGGTAAGGACAGGCTAGAGGTGAAGGACTGCACACCTCCAGGTGCTGCGGATCGTCTGCTTTTACCGGGCTCCCCCCCCCCCCCCCCCCCCCCGTCTCTCCCAGGCCTATTTCCTACCTTGGGCCGCCGTAGACGGGAAACTCCCTGAGGGTAGGGGACAGTTTGGTTTTTGTCTTTTTCATCCCTAGTGTCCCGTACCTAGCTGGAGTTTAATAAATGCCTGCTTAATGATGATGGGAAGCTGAAGTTTGACCAAAGTGGCAACTGGGGTGGGGACCAGGGAAGGGTACTGGAAGGTCTACAAGCATTCATTAAGCTCCTACTGGATAGGATGGGCTGAGCAAAGAAGGGGAGAAGAAAGGTGAAGGGACCATTGAGATGGGGATGAGGTGGGTGGGGATCCCAGGAGGGCGAAGCCAAGAGATTGTGCAGGATCACGGCTTCCCTGTCCGTGTCCTCCCTTCTGTTCAGAACAGGCAGGTGGGAGAGCGAAAGTCTGATTGTCCCCATTTGCCAGGTGATAAGGTGAGGCCCGATGACTTGCTTCTGTCATCTAGAACCCAGACTCAATGGACCTCCCACAGTTCTTGTGCTGCTTGTCTAAGAGTTTCCCTTTGAATGCCCCTCAGCAGGCTTTACCCAGATGCCAGGCACTGGATGAGGCATTGGAGATACCCCTGCCATCCAGGAGAGTCTCTTCTGTGCAAGGGAAACATGTATCTTAACTGATTAGTTACAAAACACATACAAAGTAAATGTGAAGTGACTGGGAGAGGGAATAGATTAGAAAGAAAAGCTTCACTCTTCCTTCCCAAGCCTAGTTCCTGCTCCCTCTGCTAAGCTGAATGTGTGACCACCTGGCTATTCAACCTCCTCTTTCATAAAGAGAAAACTGGGACCCAGGTGTGGGCAGTGACTTGGGTCATAAAGAGGAAATTAGTAGCAGGACCATGACAGGAACCCCTGTGCCCTGGCTCCCAGTCACTGTTCTGCTCATAAAACTCAGGTGATTTTGATGCTTTCTTTGAAATCTTATTTTAGATATTGAGCATGTCACTCATTTGGTGATCAGTCATCTGTATGAAGCCTTGTGACTTACATTCCCTTGTTTTCCCCTTGGCTTTTCGTGTATTTGACTCTCATCTCCCAGGGAATCATTAAGTCCCTTGAGGCTTGGAACCTTTTCTTCAGATGTCTTTTGTGTCATACATTCAGGGGAAGGAGGGATCTTTCAGATCATCTAGACTGAGCCATCATTTGAAAAGCTATGGAACTTGATCAGGCTCATTTGAGAGGCAGGAAGCATTCAGGATTCAAACCCAAGGCTTCTGGCTCCCAGTTCAGTACTCTTTGCCCTGCATCCTCTTGCTTCCATGTCTGGTGCAGGGCCCTGGGCACAGTCGGTACTCAGTAAATATTTCTTGATTTGCTTTGACAAGTTACAACTCACCTGATTTGTCATAGGGATAGACTAGAGAGATCACCAGCTTGATGACATTTGATGTCTATCTGGGATGTGAAAATGTTGAGTTCTTTACTTAAAAATCTGTCAGGTCCAGAGGGCTGTTGCCCTAAATGTGACAAATTTGTTTAAGGGAGAACCCTATTTGAAGTAGTTAAAAAAGCATAGCGACAATGCATATCACTTTCTGCCTCTAATGTTCTTTCTTTATCTCAAATCTGAGTTGAAAGGACTTTAGAGTCCAAGTTGTACATGAACAGGAAGGTCCTGTCCAATACACCTTTGCTAGAGTAACTCTTTTGATGGGAAACCTAGGACCTTAGAGTTTTAAAACATGGAATCATACTTGACCTTTATCCAAACCTTAGAAATCAGCTCTCCTACCATCTGGATTGCCTGTCAGGTGATGCTCTCTCCTCCTTATAGATGCTGAGCTAGAGTGGTTAGTCATCTTATCCCAAGTCTCCTGTCATTTTCCCTCCATCACCCTGCTCCTCCTTGTTGGTGAACATCAGATCTACAAAACAAATCCCCTGCTTACTGATCTTGTGAAGGAGGAAATCGTCATCCGGGCAAGTCAAGAAATTCTTTGCCCCTCTGCTTGGGCCAGATGCCCAGATAATGGAAGTGACTCAGTCATTACCATAAAATTCCCCTGTGCTAAGCTTCTGGTCCATTTCTTCTGGTGTATTTCACAGCCTGCTCGGGTGGTCTGTAGATTCACCTGTGAAAATTGTTGGTGGCCAGACCAGGCAGCTCCTGAGGTCCCAGAGTGAAGAGCGGCCTGTGCAGGGAGCAGAGCAGCAGCAGAGATGTTCAGAAACTCCAGGAGATAGAAATCCAGGGCCCTGAAAGTCAATCTGGAGGCCTCAGCTGCCCCCACATGGTGGGCACCTTTGCTGATCTTCACCTGAACTTCATTCTGGTTCTGGGTTTCCACCATGATGTTGTTTTTGTAGCACCCAAAGCTGTTGCTCAGAATAACCTGACTGGAGAGCTGGCCTGAGAAGTGGAGAGATGCTATCTGCCTTGGGAGAGGAAGCTCCTCTCTGGGAGTTACTGATCCTCATGAAATCACAGGTTTACTAAAGCCCAACTAATAAACAGACATGATCCTCTATCTGTTTCTTTAGAATGGTTCAAGCTTTTGCAGGACGTGTCGCTTCGTGAGCTCAGGCTCAGTTCCTCTTGCCTGTCAGCTGCTTCTTCGACATTTATGTGTGGGCAGCTGAGGCCAAGGGTTTGACTGGAGCCTCCTTTCTCATCTCTTGGAATTTCTGATCGTCTTTGCTGCTGTTCTGATCCCAGCTTGGTAGCTTGCTCCTCTGGGGCACCATTCAGGGCAGCCCCAAGAATCCTTTAACCACCACATCCCCACTGAGTGGCCCCTAGCCTCTGCCCTATCCCCTCCAGATCTGAACCAAAATCTCTCACTCAGCAGCTTCCCCCCATTGCTCCTGGTTTTGTCCTATGAAGCCAAGGAGAACAAGTCAGCCTTCCTTTCTTGTGACACCTTTTAACAATGAATTACACAGTTTGCTGTTGTACTCTCTTTCACACTGTAAGTTTGTCCCTCTGAATGTCAGCTGTGACAGTCAAACATTTATTCAGTGCTCACCTGCTATGTGTTATACCAGGTGCTAGGGATACAAAGAAGGGTAAAAGACAGGCCCTGCTTTCCAGGCGCTCGAAGCCTAATGGGGGAGACAATGTGGAGACAGCTATGTACAAGCACGCTGCATACAGGATAAATAGGAGACGGTTCACAGATGGAAGGCACTGGGAGTAAGAGGTTTCCTGTACAGGATGAGATTTTAGTTGAGACTTGAAGAAAGCCAGGGGGAGGTCAGTAATTGGGACAGAGGTGGGAGATTCCAGCCATGGAGGGCAGCCAGAGGGAGTGCCCAGGCTGAGAGATGGAAGGTCTTGTTGGTGGAATAGCCAGGAGGCTGGTGTGCCAGGACTGAAGAACACTTGTTGGGGAGCGAGGTGTGAGAAGACTGGAAGAGGGGGGCGGGGCGGGGCGGGCAGGGCAGCCATGTTAAAAGATGCTGCTAGGAACAGCAGATGGGATTTTAGAGTGGATCTAGATCCTGGGAGTGAGAGTGAGCCCCAGACCCGGCGTGTGGGGGTGAGGGGATCGTGGCAAGGCCTGTGTTGGAGCAGGCTGCTTTGGCAGCTGTGTTTTACCAGCTTTTTTTGGTGATCTGAATGTGATTTTTTTACTCCTTATAGGAAAACTGAGGTACGCCAACAACAGCAATTACAAAAATGACGTCATGATCAGAAAAGAGGTGAGAGCTTTGGGAAGCTCCTCCATCCCTGCTCCGTGTCTGGCCCTTCTTACTTTTTAGAGCTGTCGGGAAGGGTGGGCCAAGGAGCTCTGTTCAGTCCCTGCTGAAGCTTGTCTCTGGATTTAAAATCGTGTGCGGCGATTGAGACGGCAAAGCTTGGTTTCTCTCCTGATTCTAGGGGCCCAGATTGTTAGACCTGGAAAGACATTGGGGATCATCTAGTTCAACCACCTATTACAGAGGAAGAAGCTGGGAGGCCCAGAGGGGAAGGGAGTGGGAGGAATATTGGGTGTCCTGAGGCTGCCACCTGCCAAGCTCTTTGCACCTAACCAAGGTGTCTCCTCATTTGAGAAGTTCCCTAGGTTATAGTCTAGGTTTATTTTTTCCCTTTATTCTCCTCATTTATATTACCACCTTTAGATATTTTATTGAGTAGTAGGCCTTCTAAGGCTTTTTGGAAAATACATGTTCCTGGCCTGCCTGAGCTGTCTCTATTTACAGGTGACCCGGAGGTGACAAGGCTCTCATAGCCAACACTTCCCATCTTGGCTCTTCCTTGTACCCCAGGCCGGAGTTGGTTAAGTTCATTAGGGTGGGATGAAGTGTTCAGAGGAGGCCAAAGGTTTCACAGGGAGAGGCGGGAGAACTGGGCCCCCTTGTAGAATAGGGCAGACAGTGTGTACCAGCCCAGCTCACTTGTAGCCTGTGCTGACCTTGTTCTCTGGCTCGCTCCTAGGCTTATGTCCATAAGAGTGTGATGGAGGAACTGAAGAGAATCATTGACGACAGTGAGATTACAAAAGAAGATGATGCTTTGTGGCCTCCGCCTGACAGGGTGGGCCGACAGGTGAGTGGGAAGGATGAGGAAGGATCATGTGACTTTTTTTTACAGCTTCTGCCTTTATTGATACAATGGGCAAAAGAACCCCCCTTGGCAAGAAGCTTACATTTTAACTGTCAGTCAAGGTACAGCAGGGGAGATAACAGATATGTACATTAGTATAAAGAAAAGAAACCGAAAAGGTGCTGGGTGGCCTGTGCATAAGGTAGTTTGAGAAGTCAGATGACAGTGACAGCCGAGGGGATCTGGTAGGTTCTGTGGAGACAGTGGTGCTTGAGCTGCCTTGAAGAGTGAAGGGGAGTCTATGAGGCAGAGGTGAGGAGTGAGGGCAGTCCGGGCATGGGGGCAGGGAAGTGGAGGGAGAGGGCGAGAAGGGGGGGGGGGCGGGCAGGCAGTGGTTTAAGTGGGAACAGGTGGGGGTCTGGAAGTAGAAGTGACAAAACTGCATATGTGAGGAAGGAGGGAGGACCAAAGATGTTGGTGTGAACCTTCATGACTGGATGGGTGGGAGCTCTCAGCAGGAATGGCCGGCTTGGGGACTAAGAGATCGAAGTCTGTTTTGGACACATTGGGTTTGAGTCGCTTCTGGGGAATGCCTGTGGCAAGGTCCCATGAGCATTTGGTGACCTAGGCCTGGCTCTCCACACCTGGTTGCTGTGTGTATAGAGGTGATGGTTGAGCTCTTGGGAATTGATGGGGGTCACCTTAAGAGAGAATAGAGGGTCCAAGACCAAGGCCAGGGACAGCCCACTGGTGGCCCACCTCCTAACTTAGGGACGCATCATTACCACACTAATGTCATCCAAGTTCTGCTTCTATTTTTCAGCATAGTCATTAGCATTCCTCCATATATATTCCTCCATATGATGGGCAATTATTAGAGCAAAAACTTTGTGTAGAACGCAACATAAAATTATCTCAATGTCAGGAAACCCCTAAAATCGTGGTCTCTTTTTTTTTTTCACTGTTGACTAGTATTTAGATTGGAATGGGCTGCAAGATTGTAGCTTTGGATCATCTCATAGTCCCATTTTTCAGATAAAGAAACCAAAGCCCAGAGAAATTGACTTACCTAGGGACCATATAAGCAGCAAATGGCACTGTCACATTTGAACTCGGATCCTCTGTTTCTAAAACCAGCCTTCTTTCCCCATCTCCTGCTGCCTCTCCATCCTCCTCATTCTCTGTTTTGTTTTTTGTTTTTTTGAAGGGCAGTGAGGGTTAAGTGACTTGCCCAGGGTCACACAGCTAGTTAAGTGTCAAGTGTCTGAGGCTGGATTTGAACTCAGGTCCTCCTGAATCCAAGGCCAGTGCTTTATCCACTGCGCCACCTAGCTGCCCCCCTCCTCATTCTCTGAAGAAACTAAGACCCAGAGATTGTAAATGACTTTGTAGGAAGTCAGCACTGTTGTTAGTGGTATGGCTGGGCCCTCCTGACCCTGGGCCCAGAGCCTCGGCCCTCCCCACTTTTCCCTTCGTCTCAGTTTGTGTGGATGTGATTGGGCAGGGCCTGGACTCAGGATGTTTTTTTGTTAAACCATTTCTTTTCAGGAACTTGAAATTGTGATTGGAGATGAACACATTTCTTTTACAACATCCAAAATCGGCTCCCTTATTGATGTGAACCAGTCCAAGTAAGTGTGCTGCCATACTGCTGTCTGCACATGGGGCGGCTGCTGAGACATTGTTTGGGTCACTGGGGCCCAAACAGTGGCGGTGACCACCCACAGAGGTGCCCAGAGTAACCTTGGGGTCTTTCCTGGTAGTGTGATGTTTCAGCACCCTCAGTGCTAGTAAGAATACCTGGGAAGAATTGAAGGTGTTTCATGAACCCGTCCCCACACAGGGGCCCGATAACAGGGCGGCTGCTGAGGATGGCTGTTAGCCACTCTGCCCTTGCTGCCTGACACGTGGGGATGGGGCTCTTACCCTCTGGCTTGCTCCCAGAAAGCGCTGAGCTCACCTCCCACCCTGCCCCTAACCCAGGCTCATTGGCATACAAAACCTATGTGCAGTCTTTGCTGGAACTGCAGGGGCTTCAGGGGCTTCAGGCTTCCTGCCTCCAGTATCCCTTCATGATTGCCGGGAGCTAAGTGGAGAAGGTGCCTTGGGCTGCTCCCCTTGCCTCAATTGCGTCTAAATGAGTCTCTTGTTAACTGTTCCTGTGGATCTCTGCCCTCTCCTCTCTCTGGAGGAGCAATCTGAGACCATTTGTATGGGTAGCCTCACCACAGGAAGCCCGTCAGTCACATGTTAAACACAGGATGGGGGTGGTTGCTCGTAGCTCTAGCGATTGGGCTGGAGAAGACTCACTTTTGTCCCTCCGATACAGAGCCTAACTCGCCTTTCCTTGCCTTGTAGGGATCCCGAAGGTTTGCGAGTCTTTTATTACCTGGTGCAGGACCTGAAGTGTTTAGTCTTCAGTCTTATCGGTTTGCATTTCAAGATCAAGCCCATCTAGGCTGCGGGTTTTGTCTTTTTCCATGTGCTTGGGTGACGGCATTTTTCATTCCCACTGTCAGAAGACTTTTGTGTAAGCTAGGAAAATATTTTTTTATATGCTGTGGAAGTGATTGTCTTTAATAAATATTCAGGTGAATCCAGCGTCTGTTCACTTGCAAAATTCTGCGCCAGAGTCGCCTTCAAAGTTTGGTTCAGGAGGGCCTCAACTTCTGACAGCAAGTAACTTCTGGGACAAGGATGCTGGCAGTGTGGGAGTTCTAGATCAGGGTTGTGTGGCTTGAGCTCCTTACCTGAGCAGCTGACCACTGTTGGGTGCCTGCTGTGTACAGCCTGCTCTACTAGGCCCAGGGAGAAGATAAAGATGGGGCCTGCTCTGAGCACCTCATGAGGCTGCAAGTCCAGTGGGAGAAGAGAAGGCACCGACAGGGATAAATCAAATCCAGATTGTGATAGAAGCGCACTAGAGACAACAAGGAGCAGTCTTCCTCCTGCTCTCAGAGGGTGCAGTGGCTCAAGCTGGCCTGGCCACCACTGCCCCCCACTCCTCTGGGCTGTTTCCCCTTCTCACCTCCCAAATACACCCTCAGGTCCCCCAGAATCCTCCCTTGACCCTGCCTGTCCCTCTTCAGCCTCTGGTTTCCACTGACATTGTTCTTGGCAAAGGGCGCCCTACTTCGATCTGAGCTGCCCTTGGTTGGATGCTGCTGACCCCCCATCCTTGATGGGGCGCTGCTCCTTCTGCCTGCTGGTCTTTCCATGACTGGCTGTTCCTTCTTTTGTCTTCTGGCCTTCCCTGTCAGTGGGCTCCCTTCAGCCAGTCTGAAGGCCTCTCCTTTAGCCCTGAGTAGAGGAGCACCCTGCAGCCCCCACACTGCCCCTCCTCCCAAGAACATTCCCCCCTCAGGGATGCTGCCCCTCCCATACTCGGGTCACTTCTCCAGAGGTCATTCCAAATCTAGGTGTACAGACCCGGTCTCCTAAACTGAAGTCCTGCATGTACCTGCAGGCATTTGCACCAGGTCATCCTGCACACGTCTCAAACTGAAGCAGGACATTCTCCTTCCCTAAATCTGCCCTCCCCGCCTTGCTTATTTCTCCCTTGGGCTCAGAGGGACCTTTCAGGTACCTCCTCCCCAAGCCAATACGGCAGTTCTACAAAATGCCACCAGCTGAGATCAGGGCCCGGGCGCCTCTGGTCTATGAGCTTGTGCAGCGACCATCTCCTGCCTGGAGCCTCTCTTTGCCTGCCTGTCCAGCCCGTGCAGCTGCCAAAAGCACAGGTCTGACCAGGTCACGTGGGACAAACCCTGCACCTTGCTAACGATGTCTGCTGCAGTACGTTTGCTCAGCTCCAACCACACTGGACTTCTAGCTCAGCCTTTTCCCCTTTCTGTGAATAGCCCCTGCCGGCCCACAGGCCTGGAGCGCCTGGCACCTTCATCCCCGTTAAGGAACTTCTGGCTCTGAGGCTGCCAGAGGCTCCTTCCTCCAGGTAGTTTTCCCTGCTTTCACTGCTCTGGCTGAGGGGCATCTTCCCTTCTCGAAGCTCCCTGAAACACTTTACCCCTCTTTCTCGGGGACGGGAGGGACTTGGTGTCCAAGGGCAGAGCCAGGAGTGAGTGACCCGGGCACCCGGGAAAGGAGGTGGCTCGGGGCACCAAGGGACACAAGAGTGGGCGTCTGCATTTCGCGGATGAGGAAAGTCTCGGGAGTGACTTGTCCAAAGCCTTAAGTTTAGCACATGAGATTATGAATAAGCACCAGCCCAATGAGCACTTCTGGGGCGCCTCACGCCTACCCTCCCGCGCAGCCGCGCACTCAATGCCTCAGTTTCCCCATCTGTAACATGTGCCCAGGGTCAGGGGGAGCACGCGTCTTCTGCTCCTGCTGCGTCAAAGCGCATGACAAACGCCAGGTGTTTGAGACCCCTAGAATTATCCCTATAACTAACTGTAAGAGGCCGGGCCCCAAGAACTGCTTTCAAGCAGGAGGGGGAAGGGGGCGCGCCTCTGTTACCGTGGTAACAGGCCCCGCCCCTCCGTCTAAAGCTGTGCATGCGTGCCGGTGCTGCGTGCGCAGGCAGGGCAGTGCTTTTACGCCAGGCCGGAAAGCAGCGCGCCCTCAGTGACCATCGCGGTTCCGGCCAGCCATGGGGGTGAGCGGGAGGGGCAGTGGATGGAGGGGTGAGGGTGCTGGTCGGGAGAGGGAACAGGGGGAGGACTGGGGGGTGGAGGCGCGGCCCGGACCGAGCCTCAGCCTCATCCCTCCCGCCTTGTACAGAGGATCGGGTTGCAGCTCAAGGCCACCCTGGAGAACGTGACACACCTACGGCCCGTGGGTGACGACTTCCGCTGGTACCTCAAGGTGCGGCCCCTGGGGGCGGGGCCTAATGCGGGGGGGGAGGGGGAAGGGAAGGGGCGGGCCTAGAATGAAGTCTAAGGCGAGGGACGGGTCCATAGGGCAGGCAGGTGAGGGCAGGCCGGAGGGGCGGGGCTTAAGGGGCTGACTGGGCATGGGGTGGAGTCTAAGATGAAGGGGCGGGGTCTGCAGTAAAGTCTAAGGTACGGGGTGGACCCAGAGGGCAGGCAGGTGAGGGGGGGCTGGAGGGGAGGAGCCTAAGGGGATGTCTGGGTGTGGGGGCGGGGCCTGCGGAGCAGACCTGGTCAGGGAAGCTGTGATGGGGCACCCCTGGGTGGGGTGTTGGGGTGAAAGCTCTGGGCCGCCGCCCTCTCCTCCTGGATCCCCTCCAGCCCACATTGGTCACTGACTGGCGCTCTCCCTCCTCTTCCCCAAGATGAAATGCGGCAATTGCGGGGAGGTGTCGGAGAAGTGGCAGTATCTCCGGCTGATGGTAAGGCCCCTTCCCAGCCCCAGGGGCAGGGGCAGCCCATCCTGGTGGGAGGGAGGCTGGGGGGGGGGGGCAGGGGGCCCGCCATCTGGGCCCCAGGAGCTGATGGCCAAGGTGCCTTCCGTGCCAACACTCTGAATGATCCCGTCCTTGTAAACGTCAATGGCTGAGTGTCACTCTGTAGAAACTGGCCTGATAAAGTTTAAAAAGAATCCCCCGCAGGGGGCAGCTAGGTGGCACAGTGGATAAAGCATCAGCCCTGGATTCAGGAGGACCTGAGTTCAAATCCAGCCTCAGACACTTGACACTTACTAGCTGTGTGACCCTGGGCAAGTCACTTAACCCCCACTGCCCCGCAAAAAAACAAAAAACTAAAAACAAAAAGAATCCCCCTCCACCCCCAAATCAGAGTTGGTGAGAGACTGAGTCCTTCCGGGCTTATAGCACTGGCACAAATTTCACACGACAAATCTTGATGTTTTTTATGCTGTAGACAAACTCCCCTCGATCTATAGGAGGTGTGGGCTGGGTGATCCCAAAGGCCCTAGAAGCTCTCCCCCTCCATTCTCCCCTAACCGTACCTTACTAGACAGAAACTAGTATCCTGGTAAGGGTGTCCTTGCAACTTTGAGACAATGAGCAGAGAATCCCCAGGAATGGATCTTCCACTTTATTGATAAAAGCAGAGTCAGGAAGGAGAGAGGTGTGATCTGGAAGTTTGCATGAACCTGTGGCTCTTGAGGGAAGTCCCTGCCAAAAATGCTTGGGCTGATCTTTGATCATAGGATTTATCCCCCAAAGGGACCCTAGAGATCCGGTCCAGCCTCCATACTTTTTAGCTAAACTCTCAGTCCTGGGCAGTATCCAGAAGAAGACGGGCAGCAGTCCCATTGTCCTCTGCCCTGGTAAGACGCATATGGAAGCTTTGTTGCGGTGAGTTCTGGATGGCACATTATAGGGGGGAAGGCCCAGAGGAGAGGCATAGGACAGGAACCCATACAGTGGGAAGATCAGGTCAGAGACCTTGGGATGTTCTACCTGGAGAAGGCCAGGTCTGGGGGTGGCGAGGACCTGGAGGGCTGCCCAGACATTAAGCACCTCCTCTATGCCAGGCCCTGTGCTAAGTGCTTTACAAATACCGTCCCAGGCAATCGGGGGTGAAGGGTGGGGGGTGGGGGTGGGGTTAGACTTTTCAGGGACAGAGCTAGGAGTGATGCCTGAGAGTTCCAAGGTTATAGATGTCAGCTGGAATAAGGTGTCTTGTAAGGTAGTGAGTCTCATCACTGGAGATGCTCAAGGTGATCTGGATGGACCTCCTGAGGGAAGCTGGCAGGAGTTTGGGCTGAGGGTTGGAGTCAGGCCTAGATGCCCCAAGGGCCCTTCTAACTCAGGTTCTCACTTTGTCCCTTGGGTTACCCTTGCTGATCTTGCTGGATGGTTTATAGCACTTGGGGAGGGGGCGGTGCAGTCAGGAACTGACCTCCCCTTTTACAAATATTTGATGAATTGAATGTGGACTCGTGCCCAGAGGGGAGTTAGAGAATCGGAGTCTAGCATGGAAGAGATTTCAGGGCTTTTTTGTCCAAACTGCCCCTGCTTAAGCTGAGCCAGGCATCAGCTGCCGTGCTAACTAGGAAGGAGAATGTTCAGTGGCTTGAGAAGTCACCTTGGGGACCTTGACCCGGCAGCTTGAGAGCTGCCCCAGGATGAAGGGTCTTGACTGTGTGTGCTGGACCCCAGTGGCTGTCATTCTGATGGGCCAATGGACCCTTTCTCAGAGTCGTTTGAAATGCATCAAATACACAAGATGGATTATAAGGGAATCCGGTTATCAAGTCCTTTCTAAAAACAAGCTCACAGACCGAGGCTGAGAGCCCCTGAGGAGGTCTGTTTTGGGGTTAGACAGCAAGGCTGGGGGCAGCCTGGTGACCGTCTGATGTGCTGCTGACCCCACCACACTGCCCGCCAGTGCAGGTGCTGACAGAAGCTCCCCCAGCCCCCCTGGGGCCATCCTGCTTCCTTTCTCATTTGGACTTCCTCTCTTCCTTTGCAGGACAGTGTTCCCCTGAAGGGGGGCCGGGGCTCTGCAACGATGGTGCAGAAATGCAAGCTCTGCTCCCGGGACAATTCCATTGGTAGGTGCTTGGGGCGGGCCTCACGGGGGCCCAGGGCAGGCTCCTCACCAGGCTAGACCCTGCTGCCTCTTCTGACACTCAAGGCTTATTTGCCCACTCACGCCTCATCAGGCCTCACGCCCAGGGCTGGGGAGCTCCTGAGGTAAATTAGACACTGTCCCTATCTTCAAAGGGCTTCTCGTCCCTGTGGAAACACAAGCCAGCAAACAGTGCAGGAGGCTGCACGCCCCGGTCTCTCCAGTGGTCTGCACCAATTGTCCAGAACTGCGCATGGTGTCTACCACATCCTCTAGTCCAGGGGCCCCGGTCTCCTGGCTCTTCCAAGAACAAAGCCCTCCGTCTCCAGATTCTGGGCATATGCACTGGCCGTGCCCACGCCTGGGTTGTTCTCCCTCCTCATCCCCTCCTGGCTTCTCTCACCTTCCACAAGAGCCTTTCCCAGCCCACCTCTTGTTGGTGCATGCTTGTGTGCATGCTGTCTCCCCTCCTGCTCCTTGCGGGCAGGGACTGTGGTTGCCAACCCAGTGCTTGCACACAGTAGGTGCTTTACGAATGCATGTTTACTGAGTGTGACAGGAATCAGAGACACGGGGATCACTGGGCTGGAGCTGTCTGGGAAAGCCTATTCGGTCCTGCCTCCAGCTTCTTCCCTCCCCACACCTACAGAAGGGATCCCAAAGCCCACAGGTGCTCACCATGCCCTTCCCCATGGGGCTGCCACACTGATCCCGCACCCCTTCTGCCCAGGGGCCACCCTCAGCCTGGAGCACGAGCCTCCTCCTCTTGCCACTTACTGTGGCTCTGCATTCTGTACACGAGCCTCGTAGATGGATCCTCAGCCGGGATTGTGTCGTGTCCCTCAGGAGAGCATGACCTTTTGCAGGGCAGGAATGTTTCCCTTCTGTCTTCCTGGCCCCTCCTAGATGCTCCTAATGCTGGCGGAGGTGAGCCAGGCTCACCTCCTTTGTAAAACGAGGCTCTTGGCTCTGCCGTTCTTCCTTCCTCCACCCTGTGCACTCTTATCAGGAAGCCTTTGTCTTAGCACCTGGGTCTGGGTGGGGACCCTGGGGAGTGTGGCCCTGACTCCTTAGGCTGGTGCTCTGGCCTCAGCCCTTCCTGCCCATCGCCCTCTCTCTACTCACACAGCTAAGGGATGCCCCAGACTCGCTGTTCTCAGAGCTGGCCATCGGGGTCTCCCTATGGCCCACTGGGCTGGCCATCGGGGTCTCCCTGGCTGTGCCCACACAGCCTGTTCCTGGACCTGAGCATCCCCTCTTCTCCCATCTCCTTGTCCTTGTCTGTTTCCCCCATACCCGGAAAGCGTTCCTTCATCTCCACCTCCCAGAATTCTTCTCTTCCTTCTCAGCTCATTTCACTTGTCCTTTTCATGCCAGTGTTAGTGCCTTGGAGGCAAGGGGTGCTCCCCTTTGTATGTAGGGCCTGGCATGCGGTGCTGGGCATTTCCTAAGTCTTTGGTGAACTGTGGAATCTAATGAATGACTAACCCTGAGGGAGGTACTAAGCCAGGAGTCCTAAAGTCTGTAGTTGGGAGCAGGGAAGAACAGATATCACTGCCATGATTCCCAACATTGTAAGAGGGAGGAAAGGCCGGCGCTGTCTTGGGGAAAGGGAGGCATGCCTGATGCCCATCTGCAGGACTGTGGCATCATTCTCCCTGGCAGCACGCCCACTGTTAGTGGCCTCCGTTTCTGCCCCAGTGACTGAAGCCTGCATCTGTTCTTTGGGTGCCTGAGTCGGGAGTCCCGAGAGAAGGCCCTGCAGGGGCTGGGCCCCTCCATCTACCCCAACTTAGACCCCTGAACCTGGGCAAAGAGAAGCAAGGCCATTGGGGGACTCAGGGTGGCTTTGAAGCTTAGGGCTCAGGCCTGTTTTCTGGGGCAGTGTCGGTAGCAAGCAGCTCTGCTGTCAGGGGCCCAAAAGAGACTCACCTTCTCTTCTCATTTCAGATATTCTGAGCAACAGCATCAAGCCGTACAACGTGAGTCTGACCCTTCCCCTGGCAGGGAGGGTGGGGGTGAGGGGCAGCTACAGTGGCTGCAGCCGGGACTGGGCCTGGGTTGATACCGTCAGTGGGCATGCTAATTTAGTCCTCAGTCTTCTCTCCTGTCAAGTGGGGATAACGACCAGTGCTTGCCTAGGAGGAGTAGGTCAGGATGGATGAGAGGGCACTTTGAAAAGTCTTTTTATGCTTTGGGCAGGTTGAGCCATGGGAGGCCCTCCCTGAAGATAAGAGGAGGTTCTCCAGGAGCATCAGACTCCATGCCAGCCAGAAGCAGGCAGTTGGTTCTGCCTCAGGACTCACTGTGGCCAGTGTAGGGATGGAAGGATCCATCACAATCTGAGATCAGGGGAAAGGAGTGTTAGGAAAGCTTTTTGGTGACCTACAGCGAGAATAGAAAAGACCCTGGGTTTGGAACTGTGATTTGGGTTTGAGTCCCACTTCTGCCACTTAGCACCTGTGTGACTCGCTCTCGCTAGGCCTCGGTTTCCTCTTCTGTAAGATGAAAGGACTGGTGGTCTCGGTCACCCCTCAGGTCCCTCCCACCTCTGAATCCCACGATCCAGTGGCTCTGATTTCCTTTGGGGAGAGTCGCTGCCCAAGGGCGGCCCTGCTGGCCAGGGTGGGAGGACGGTTTCTTGCCAACCCGGGCAACTGAGAAAGGGTTGACTCCCCTCTCTCAACCTCTCGCTCGTGTAGGCTGAAGACAGTGAGAAGTTCAAAACAATCGTGGAGTTTGAATGTCGGGGCCTGGAGCCAGTGGACTTTCAACCCCAGGTAGGTAGTGCCTCCCTAGGGCACCTCCTGTCCCAGCTTGCCTATACGGAGCCAGAAAGACACTGACCCTGGAGGCTGCTGGCATCATAGCCCCAGCCCCCACAGTCCTCTAAGTGTGAAGACACCTGGGCACAGACAGCCCTGGGAGCATCCACAGAGTTATTTGAGGGGCTCAGATCCCCCAGTGAAGTGGGGCTGTCAAGACTCCTCCCCTCCAATACCAACAGGGAGAAGTGAAGAGCCTCTGCTCATGGCAGTAAGTGGAATTCAGATTTATTAAACGCCTCCTGTGTGCAGGGCATTATACCAGGCCCTGGCGGCACAGACAGAAGCCCAGGGTCGGGGGAGGGGACGATGAGAGTGAGGCCACAGAAGCACACAGGGCCCGGCCTCTGGGTCTGGGCTAGACACTGGAAGCCAAAGGGGCCCCACCAGGCTCTCAGGGTGGCACAAGGTACGCATCTTGTAGAGTTTAGAGGACATTTAGGAGGCCAGGTGGTGCAGTGGGGGCCTCAGGGCAACTCCGGCCTCAGTTTCCCCCTCCTTAAAATGACAGGCTTGAGCTAGTGGTCTCTAGTTTTATTTCTAGCTTTCCCATCCAAAGATTACGTGGCTCTGTGACCAGGGCCACGTCCCTAAGGCCCCTGACCTGAACTTATTAGCTCTTTGCTGGTGTCCCCCAGGCTGGCTTTGCTGCCGAGGGCGCAGAGACCGGGACGACTTTCAGTGACATCAATCTGCTTGAAAAGGTATGGACCACAAGGACAGGCAAGGTGTGAAGGGAGGCGGCGTACTGGCCTTCTCTGTGGGCAAGAACGAATGTGGAAGGCCTGCTAGGCTGGGGTGGGATGCACAGGAGGCTGGGCATCACAAGATCTGGGATCTGGCCCCTAAGCCTTGGCGTCTTCGTCTCCAAGCATGAGGGGGTGAATCGTAGTTTCACAAGATGCTGCCCCTTGGCAGACAGCTGCATCACACACTGTTGGGTGGGGCTCGCCTGTCCCTTTGGGGAGGGGGCTGTCAGGGGTATGAAGGAACACTGACATCAGGAGGGTGGGGAGGGAGCGGGGAAGGACTTGAGGACCCCCAAAGTCTCTCCTGGTTCTCTGATCCTGTGGCACACCCTGGGTCAGGAGTGGGTGAAGGGTCACCAGGTCACTGAGCTGAGTCACCCAGGTGGGAAGGTGTAGATCCAGGCTCCGCCCCCTGAGGAGCTTCCCTCTCCCTCTGCCTGGAGGCTTGGAGCAGATGGTGGGTTCCCTAGGCCCGTGGGGCCTGGTAGGGAGGCCACGGTGCCGTGTGGTCTGCAGGGGCACCACAGTCTGGCCCCTCATTTTGTGGAAGAGGCCAGAGGATTCAGGGGTGGGTTCCACAACCTCGGGTTCCACAACCTCGGATCCCGAGGCCTCTCCATTGTGGGCAGGGGTGCAGAGAAGCCCTGGTGGGTGGGCAGAGAACACCTGGCATCCTGGCCACCTCGTGTGCCTCTTCTTTCCCAGGACTGGACAGACTATGATGAAAAAGCCCAGGAGTCGGTGGGAATCTTTGAGGTCACTCATCAGTTTGTGAAATGCTGAAAGAAACTGCCTCTGGCCGCCATGACCACCGTGCACAGGTCGGCCTGTGGCCCGGCCTGGCCCAGCCTGTCATTGTAGCTTCCCGGCTGCAACAATAAAGGCCAGTGTCCCCCAAGCCTCGTGATTCTGCAGCACAGGGAGAGCGCGTGGGGGCCCCGGCTCCCACACGTGCAGAGGGGGCAGACACAGGCGCTCGGGGAGCCCGGCTCTGTGCAGGGGGAGTGGGGCTGCCTCTCCAGCCTACCTAGAGCCTGCTCGAGTATCCGCAGGTCTGCTGGGGTTGGGGGGCAGGTGGTGTTTGAGAACAGATGCTGTCCCTCTGGAATGCAGCAGCCGGGCTCCTGTTAATGGCCGAAAGGGGCCTCATGGGTCCTTGAGGCCAACAGAGACACCTAAAGGCCAGACCATGACTTACCCTGGGTCACAAAAGCAGCGAATTTTGATGCCAGGGCCCTTACACACGACAAAGGCCAGCCACTGGTCAGGCGGATGAGACAACCATTAGTTAGCTGGAGGCCTGGACTAGAGGGGCAGCCCAGGTCAGGAGGGAGCCCTAGGTAGTCTAAGAGCCAGTTCCTTAAGACATGGCGGGGGTTTGAGACCCTGAACTCGGAGTAAATGGCCTTGGTTCTGATGACCAGCAAGAGTCCCAGCAGCCCTGGTGTTGGCGTGCAGTGACAGCCAAGTTCTGGGGCAAGGGGAGGTCATGGGACAAAAATGAGCCAACCAGAGGATAGGGACGGGACGGTACTGTGCCGGGCCCAGGAGAGACAAGGGCAAAAGAGCCCCTGCCCCCCGGGGTCCAGGAGGACCCCAGGGCCACAGTTGTAGGGTGGCAGGCACCTTAGAAGTCCTTGAGTCCAACAGACAAGGACACTTGGGGCCCAGACATGTTAAATGACTTGTCTGGCGTCACGTGTCTCAGGCAGGATTCAAACCCAGGTCTTCCTAAGTCTGCCCTCTGTCTTCTGTACCTCTAATGATGGAGACAGATGTTAGGAAAATCAATAATGTGAAAAGGCTGGTGACATGGGAAGTGTCAAGAAGAAATGGGCTGAGCCCTGAAGGAAGACGGGCATTCTGAGAGGTAGCGACCAGAAGGGCGCACATCCCAGGCATGGGGCACAGGAGGTGGTGTGTGGTGCTTGGGCCAGAGCCCAGTGAAAGGCAGCAGCTCGGCCGGGCAGGCTGTGGCCATTGAAGAGAGACGGCCACTTTCTCCTGGAGACAAGGACTGGAGAGACTTCCCAGAAAGACTGGAAGTGGGGCAAGTGACCAAGCCATGATGCACAGACAGTAACCAGGCAAGGGCTGGTGCTGCCCCCAGAGGAGAGGAGGGAATTGGGGCAGGAGGCAGAGCAGACGATCGAGGCCGATGCTGAGATTTGGAATGGGGGCGAACTAGAAGATGGTGGGACCCTTGACAGAATCAGGAAGTCTGGGAAGAGAATCGACAGGGAATGGCTGCTGTGTAGGGATCTGTTGAAGAGGCCTCAGCAGAAGATGACATTGAGGGAGGGGGAAAGAAGGGGAGGTGCCCCTCATGCCCCCTCCCCTGAATCTGTAGCTTTCTTCAGGATTCAGCTTATGTCAGTTCCTTGGAAGTTTTTCCTGATCCCCAGGGGTGACCACTGTATGCTTCTCTTCCCACCATTTATCCTGTACAGACTCAGCTGTTTACATGTTCATCTCTCCTGGCGAATGCAAGCCTGAGGGATGGGGCCTGTTTTCTAGTTTGTATTTGAATCCCAGTACCTAGTATATGTCTTACATATAGTAGGTGCTTAATAAATGCTTGAGATTGCACTGAATTAGGCCCACTGAGGTTCCTTCTGACTCTGAAATTTTATGTTGTCACCTTATGTGACTTGGTAGACAAGGCCTAGTGAATAAAGGGGCAGAGGCCTGTGAACCACTTAATAGAGGAGCGACTGCTCCCAGGAAATGGCCCCTTCACCACCACGGCTCTTTTCCTCCTGTGTGGGTAGTCAGGCCCACCTATTTCCTGGTCACTGGGGAAGAAGTGAGTCCCAGAAACAAGGGATTGGCTTAGGATCACACCTGAGTGTCAGGGCCTCACCTCCAGATCTGGTGTGTGCTCCCGACATCCCATTGACTCCTCCACCTTGATTATGGCTCCACGTGGGGCCCGTTTGTCCCAAACCTCATGTCTGTACTTGATGTTCGAGGTCCCTTTGTGGTCTCCCTGAAAACTGACCAACATCAGCAGGGATGCTCTCCATTTAGCTGTATGAGTTTCTGTTGGCTCTCTGTGCCCGCCTCGCCCAACACCGCCCGGCTTGATACAGTGCAGGCTGCTTCGTGAAGTTGGCTGAGGTGACTCTAAGTTGGGAGCGGGGACAGGAGCAGGGTGATGGTGGTGACCTTCCTTCCACTGTCTGAACGGTTGTCATGTGGAGTGGGCGTGGGCATCCCTGGGGTGCCAAAGCACTGCAGGAGTGGAAGGAGCCTAGACCAGAGGTCAGGAGCTGGAGGTTTGGGTCCTGCTGCCTCAGGCAAGTCCCTCCCATCTCTGCCCATGGTCAGTTAAGTGAGAGAGCAGAGTTAGCTGGGGGGATGGCAGGCTTGGACTCAGGACCAATGAGAGGCAGCTCAGCCTGGTGCCAGCTTTGTGGCTCGTGCCTCCCTCCCAGAGCCTTGGTTTGCTCGGCTGTCAAACAGGGCTGCTGATAGCTGGAGATGGCTTTAGGTTAATCATCTAGCAAACCACCGTGTGTGCCCTACGTGTTAGCTCTTGCCAACAGACGGAATTGCCAATGACCCATGAAGCAGTGAGGAAGCAAGGTGGAGCGGGGAGGATGAGACTTTGAGCAGAGGCTGCCCTTGCCCAGCGTGGAAGGCTAGACCAGCTCAGTCAGCCCTACACAGTCCTGCCAACTCAGGGACCCCGAATGCTACAGAAAGAACTCAGGAGATAGTCTCATGTTCGATTAGCCAGATGGGATAGAAAAGCTTCGCCCTTGAGCCACTGCCTGATGCTCCCTGGGGTCTCCTGCTCTCGCCGCATACTTTATCTGCCATCACTCCCCCAAAGCCTGGAATGGCAGGAGTGAACCTCCTGCTGATCCTGGTGCTAGAAGCCACTCACTCCCCCTTTCCAGCTCTCTTCAGGCAGACTCAGAGTCAAACGCTTCTTTTTTCTTTTAAATAACAAGGTAAAAACAAACAAGGCACAACACTTCTGTGTTTTCTTTTTAGGATCATAGCCCTCAGGAGAGGTGACCTTGAATCATCTAACTCACCTTTTTATTTTACAGACCAGGAAGCTGAAGCCCAGAGGAATGAAGTGCCAAGCTGGGGCTGAGCCCCAGCTCTTGGATTCCCAGCCACCATCCTCTACCCACAGTATCCCATGGGGGCACTTTTTTTTTTTTAAATAAAGAAAACAATGGGAAAATAGGATCCAGTTAATGGAAAGTTCTTCTTGAGCCATCTTGGCTGCATGCAGCCGAAGGTGGCGCCCTGGTCTGAGAGCTCACTATGGGCCGGGCCCTGTGCTAAGTGCTTTACAAATATCTCACGGCAACCCTGGGAGGTGGGTGCCCTATTTTACAACTGAGGAAACTGCGGCAGAGCCTAGGCGACTTGTCCAGGGTCACACAGCTGCAAAGTGTCTCCGGTGGGACTCGATCACGGCTCCACTGAGCCACCAGCTTCCTCATCTAGAATCAGGAGGTGGAGGTTTGAGGCCTGGCTCCCGACTTACTTGAGCAAAACCTTTCAGTTCTGAGCCTCAGTTTCTTTGTCTTCAACACCAGCCCTGCCTCCCTTTCCAGGGCATCGTGAGAATCAGAGAAAACAAGGTGTGTCAGACACTGTAAGCAGCAGCAGCTATGGCGGTAATCCTGCCCGGTGGAGGCAGAGACCTCCCTCCATCTTCCTTCCTAAGTCAAAAATCTGTGAAACATCTGAGCTAGAGAGGCCGCTAGA
Organism: Dromiciops gliroides; assembly: GCF_019393635.1. Classification (NCBI taxonomy): domain Eukaryota; kingdom Metazoa; phylum Chordata; class Mammalia; order Microbiotheria; family Microbiotheriidae; genus Dromiciops; species Dromiciops gliroides. The sequence continues at coordinate 25,711,492 of NC_057864.1, forward strand.
TATCCCAGGACCAAACAGGCCCAGACAGGGCAAAGGTCTTGCCTGAGGCCACCCCAAGCAGAGCCAGACCTGGCATTTCTTAGCCTCCTGGTGCCAGCGGGCATGTTGGTGCTTTTGGTCCTGGGCTCAATCACTCCCCTCTTCCCTTTTGGTGACCCTAGGGGCAGAGGGCAGCCCTACCATAGCTGAGCCTGGAGAGCGAGGTGGACTCTTGGGAGACCAGAGTTCAAGTCAGCCCTGACACTGTTGAGGCTACTGTCATCTCATCTCACTGAGCCCTGGGTTCACAACCAGCTCCCTCAACAACTGTTGCACAGAGTTTTCTAAGAATTCAGTGGAGGGGCAGCCTGGGCCTCTGCTGCCTCTCACTGTCACTGATCAGCACTGGGAGAGGGCGGCTCCTCGCTGGAATCTCCCTAGACTGATGGAATCACAGATCCAGGCACCAAATAGTAAGGGTTCAGTTAGTAAAGACAAATGCCCCAACAGGCTGACCCATGCTGGGTTAGAGAAACAGCCAAGAGAGTCACTGGTTTCATGAGGAGAGTGTTTATTGCAGGAGAGTCAGTGCCCAGAAACCAGCAGGTCACCCCTGACACAGACCCCAAAGGAGACTGAGCCAGTTTCCAGAAGGGAAACTAACGTGACCCGTGCCATGATAAGTAGGCAGGAACCAGCAGCCTCCTCCTCAGGGAGAGACCCTGAATGTGTCCCCTCCATCCAGCTCAAATCCCAGCCCCAAAGAAGCTTCCAGAAGTCATGATTCGCTATCTAACTTGTCAATCCATCCTACTTTAAATAACCCGTTAATTTTGTCAGATTCATGATTGCAAAGTGAAAATACGACCATCTTAGTGACTCGGACATTTCATGATTCTAATGCTCACGGGACACCCCCTCCCCAGCCACCTCCTGCTCGCAGTTATCACTAGAGAGGAGCTAGGAGCTCAGAGAGCCCTGACCTCCCCGCTAACTTCTGACAGGTTTACCTTCCAGCACATCAAAAATATCTCCCAAGGCCTTATTCACACACCGGAGGAACTCCCTGACATCTCGGGCCGAGTAGGAGGAGACATTGCAGCCAATCCAGTCATCGTGGACCCCGTAGCCGACACCGAAGCCGTCGGGGACGACGGGGGCAAAGCCCCCGATGTTCACAGCAGGGCTGGTCAGGGTGCTGGTGGACAGGATATTGTGATTGATCTGCCCATACGCTGGGTCCTGGTATAACTCAGGCAGTTTGTGGCCTTCAGCTGCTGCCAAGTATCTCAAGGCAAACAAATGTCTGTCAAATCCCTGGCCTGTGGGACAGAAGGCAAACAGTGACTGGCCTATCTACCACCTGATTGTCCAATAAAACCACCTGTCTGCAACTCAGCCTCCATCCTAGCAGGATGGCAAAAGCACAGCTCAAGATCAGCCCAAAAGGTGTTTAGAGCAGTTAGTAACGGTAGAGAACCTTCTCAGAGGGGCCTTTAGTGGCTGTGCCGTCCAGTCACCCTGTCAGGCTTTGACTCTACCCCATCTATGCTAAGTCCTCCTCTAGCAACGGGGAGCTCCTGACCAGCGCGGGCCATTCCTCCCTCTGCTGGACAGCTCTGGCATGGAGGCCTTCCTCGGCTGAGCCCTGGCCCCCTTCCCTCCCTCCCAGCAGCAGGACGAGTCTCATCGTGGGGACACTCACCCATCGCCGCCTCCTTTGTTAGCTGGCTGTGGTACTTGGAGCACTGGGTGACCATCTCCTTCAGCTGGTCTGCAGTGTTCTGGGAAGGCTCTCTGACAAATGCCTCGGAACACTTCTTGGTGAACACGGAAGCCGGACGGATGGTCTCAGTGCGGCCGTGTTTGAATGCCGCCGTGCTGCAGGACTCGTAGGTAGCCACCGTCTGCCCGTACTGCCGGAGGAAGGCCATCTGGAAGGAGAGCTGAGCCACCGCATCGGGGCTGAGCTTGTGTCTCTTCAAGAACTCTTTGCCTCCTCTCTGAAACTGGATGCTGTCGATAGTGAGGGTCTGCATGGTGGAGTCAAACTTCTCTTTGGCTCTGGTGATTCCGGCTTTTAAAGTCTCATTCAGTCTAAAATCGAGCTTCTGCACAGCCCTCGACGAGTCCACAAGTGCAGGCTGAGCCTGGGGCGTGATGGCAGGGGTCTGCGTGCTGTCTTTAAACACTTCATTGAAGAATCTAAGCACAGCAACGCCATCGCCCCAAGAGTGCTCAAAGTTGATGGCGGCATCCCCATTTTTGGCTACTATGAGGTTGAAGGATTTGTCAAACCATCGGTTTACACCATCTCCGTGCAGCATGGTGTGGGACAAGTGAACCAGGTCTGTGATGGAGAAATCATCCAGACACAGACAGAACATAGCCGAGTCCACTTTCCCCAGAGCTTCCTTGTTGCCATTACTCAGCAGCTCCTGCCTCAGCCCTGCCCAGGTGTCTCGGTTTTCAGTGGTCAGATATGCCAGAGGAAACTCGGGAGTGGGGCTATTGTCAGAGAGAATGTACTTCAGGTGTGCATGGACGTCCGCTGCTTTGAGTATGTTCCCATCTCGATCCAGGACATCGAAGACATAAAAATTTCCGTTCTTCAGCACCAGGAGGTGCTTCTCCTTTTCATTGGTAAAAAGTTCATCTCGACCAGGCTTGGGCAGCCGAGTTGAATTGAAAAGTCTAAAATACTGTGACATATCCAAGGGGTAGGCATTGACCATGTAAGCCCCGTACCAGGCCAGGGCTGAAGGTACAAGGCGAATAACTCTCCTGAAGGTGTCGGTGTCGCTTTTGGCAGGGTTGAGGTGAAACACCTCCGGCTCCAGGAGGCCAGCCCGAAGAGTCTTCATAAACCGCATGGCTGACATGGTTAAGTTAGTTGCTCGAGTGAGCTGGTCATTATAATCAGGTTTTGGGTCAGGATTGAAAGACATGAATGGATTAAAATTCAGAACAATGGAGTCTCGAGCAGACAGGTACATGTCAAACCAGGGACCTAAAAAGATATTTGAAGTCATAAGTCACAGGTACCAAAAGTTCATTCCAGAAAACTCACACCCCTACTTATGAAGCATCCGCTAGGTGCAGATCACGGTGCTTAGTACTGGGAGAAAGGAGGGAGAGGGAGAGACACAGACAAAATGACCATAGTGAGGTAAACAAAAACCCGAGTGCTGGCAGGTAGGCAGCTTGCTCTGCAGGCTCACAACTGTCCCACAACACACACTTTTGGGAAAAAACAATCAGTTTCATTCCTGCAGAAGGCAAGCCCTAACTAATGTGAACAGGTGACTGAGAAAGGCCCCAAGGCCCCTGGATGAGACCAGGCCCAAATGCTAGGACTCTGAGGTGAATTTATGCAAACAGCATATGTGAATAATCCTTATAAAGTGCTCTGCAAAATGGCTCTTTTGTTTTATAAGGTCCAAGGTCCAGACGGAGCTCCCGACAACTCCTAAGGGTTTATAAATTATTAGCCTCCTGGGATAATGATGTCAACAGATGAACTGCTGGTACTTGGAATAACTGTGTGTCAGAGACCAAAAGGAATGGCAGGAAAACATGTCTGCAGTGACAGGACATGACCAAAGCAATCTGCTTCTCAGGCACTCCATGGTGCATCCAGGTTGGGGTGGTTCCTTATGGCAGGGGAGCCCGTGCCTGGCAGATCAAGGACAAGGCCCAGTAATGGACTGTGGGTCTGCTTTCTGAGGACCAGCCAAATCACATATAAAGAGGGCGCCACAGGGAGGAAGAGGATTTTGCCAATGCTAATTCAACCAGAGGCAGCTCAGTGGCACAGTGGATAGAGCACCAGACCTGGAGTCATCTTCCTGAGTTCAAATCTGGCCTCTCACACTTACTAGTTGTGTGACCCTGGGCAAGTCACTTCACCCTGTTGGCCTCAGTTTCCTCACCTGGAAAATGAGCTGGAGAAGAAAATGATAAAAAAAACTCCAGTATCTTTGCCAAGAAAAATCCCAAATGGGGTCAGAGTTGGACACAACTGACACAGAGTTGGACACAACACACAATTCAACCAGTAGGGGTTACAGGGACTGTGATCTACATCTCTTAAGGAAGATCAATCCTGACAAAAGCCCAGATCTCAAAAACTAAAGAATTATCTATTGCCTAAAACAAGGCACATCTGTGTAACATGGCAAATGGATTCAGAAACCAGTGTGGGCCAGCTTGTAGTCCTCACCTCACTCTGATTATTACCACAGAAGACAGACTTCCTCCTGAGAGGAGGATGGCACCAGAGAGGGTCTGAGTTTCAATCCCCCCCATCACTTTCTGGGAAACCCGAGCAGTTTCCTCCCTTCTCTGAGTTCATTTATCTGTAAAATGGGGGACTAGGTTTCTGTCCAACTCTAAACAAGCCCATCAATTTCAGAGGAGAAATTGTTGCTGTCCCTGGATGGCAATGGGGCACCTCCGCCATCACAGGTCACCTAAGCCCATTCCAGATCTCAGCAGTCAGGAGGAGCCAAAGCAGTGGGGCTGCCACGCACAGGCCAGCAAAAATCCTGCCCGATTCTCTGCTGGGAGTCTGTGAGAATGGGACCAGGTGGGCTATACCTTCACTCTTAAATCACCTTGAGTCACCACTGGTGGCCCAGCTGCTACAAGGCCTTAGGGCTGCTGAGGGCAGGGCCAGCCTGCCTATGGGCGCTGCTGGGAGACCTCCATCTTCCTCAGCTGCAAAGAAGATTGGGAAGTCATCCAGTCAGAATCCTGGGATCTGAGCCCCCATTCTTACACTGACTCACTGTGTAACCCTAGGCAGGTCACTGTCCTCACCTGACCTCAGTTTTTCCATTTGTAAAATGAGAAACAATTAAACTTTGTAATTCACAGGTGCAGCACTAGGGAAGTGGCAGTGAGAGATGCTTCATCCCTGATGGCAGTCCATCCACGTCACCTTTTCTGAGCAGTTTTGTTCCCATTTTCCTTCAATCCCTCCTGCCCTCTCACATCCACCAAAGCCCACCAACCTTTTAGGGTGGGAGTCTGGGGCAGGGGGACGTGTGTGCAACTTGGCCCCTTAAGGGGTCACGAGAACTGAACAGGGTCCTGCCCCTTTCTCCCTGTGTGTGTGGTGGCCAATGTGCAGGCTGGTGATGACCCCCTGACCCTCTGTGACACCTGGGACTACATTAACACAGGGGAAGCTGCAGGTCAGTCGCATGAAGGACGATGTGGGTGGTTTTCTACACTTGCCCTGTGGTGGGGCATCAAGAAAGGAAAGCAGCAAGAGCAAAGAGCTTGGACTTTGGACTGGGTTTGAGCCTAGTCATGCCACTGCCCAGCTGCAGAGCTGATCAGAGCCTTTCGTCTCTCCTCATCCGTAAAATGGGGACACGGGCATCAGCCCCCTCGGGTTTGCTGGGAGACAAACTGAAATGACCTAAAAATCTGGCTGTTATTGTTATTGCCGTGTGCCAGAGGCTTCCACCACAGCCCTAACTCGGTGCCGTTGGGTCCTTCCAGACTGGAGAGGCTCCCCCAGAGGACAGGCCTCATCACCAGGGAGGCCACAAGAGCAATGAAGGCCACCTACCCACTTCTCTGCACAGCGCCCCGCCCCTGCTCCCTAGTGGTGGAGATGCGCCGACACGTGCCCATCCTTCAGGACATTGGGCTCACCAGCTTGGGCCCAGGGGATAGCTGGGGGGCCCTCCTTCCATAAGGGGAGCCCATATGGCCACTGCCTGTGCATGGGATACCCTGGGAACCCTGGGAGTTCAGGTGGCTTCCTTCTCCTGAGGACATGGTGGCATAGGGGAGAGACCGCAGGTCTGAGTCACAGGGACTAGTGCCTCTCCACCCCCCACCCCCCAGGGCTGCTGGCGAGGAAGGGGCTCTGTGGAAGCCTCCCCTCCGGTCCTCTGAGCTGCTCTGAGACAGGATGTTCTGAGGTAGGAGGCGCTGAAGTCACTGCCATACACTGCGTGGCCTTCCTGTCTTCAGTGTCTTACTCGGTGCTCTCCCTCTCTCTGCACTCATCCTTTCTCTCCTGTCTCACCTTTCTGCTCTGGGTCTTCTGTCCATCTCTCTTCCATCCTCATTGCTTCCTTCCTTTGCTCTTGAAAGAACAGAATCAGCACAGGGTATGCCCCAGTCATCCCTGCCCACCTGGCCCCCTTGCCAGGGGAAACCCATAGAACCCAACCCAGGGACAGGTGAGCACTGGGACTGTCCATCAAAAACAATGACGAGTGAGCATTCTCCCTGTGCAGGGGAACCAAGGGCACAGCAAGCAGCAGCTAGTCCCGGATTCCTCACCCAGACACAAAGGCCGGTGCCGCTCACCTACTTCCTGGCTGGCCAATCCTGAACAGGTCCTGGAGTCCCTCTCCTCCCCACACTGGCCCAACCGTTCTGCTGCACCACGGAGGCTGTCCCCCACCCTCTCCCTCACGGGGTCACCATGAAAGCAGAATGGATTTAGAGTTAGCACACACAGGTTCAAGTACTAGCGCTCACACCTGGCATGGAGAAGTCACCATCCCTCTCCGAGCCTCAGTTCCCGTGTCTGTGAAACGAGGCTGGGCTTGTGGTGAGCTGATGTAACAAAGTAACAGTAGGCATCCAGGGTGCGCTCCCAGCTTGCCAAGGAGGCCCAGATGGAGGGTGGGGAGACCTAGCTGAGCACAGCCACTGACCTAACTGCAGGCCCTCAGTTCGGTCCCCGCCTGCCTCCAGGCCTCAGCTGCCCCTGCGTAGCACAGAGGGCCTGCCCGGGAATGGATGGTTCTTTGGTCTCTTCCAGGCTGAACATTCTATTTTTTTTAAGGGAAAACACACCTGCCAATGGGGCCATGGATATAAACTAACGGACAGCATCTCTGTGCACACACAGAGAAGAAGACTGCTGGGTCTGAATGGTGTTTTCTGGTTATGGCCGCGCCCAACAACGGGGCCCCAACAGTCAGCATCTCAATGGGGCACGGCCCTCGGCATCCTCTACTTTGGCAGACGTGGCTCTCCACTCCTACTGGCTGTCCTCTGACCCCCGTGTGGCACTCCCCTCAGTACTTTTAGGACCAGAATTCCCCTGCACGTGGTCTGCCTTGTGGTCACAAGGTCTCGGGACAGAATGGGTTTGTTCCTCACTCTGCTGGCCTGAAGAGTGCAGGTGCAGGGCACACCTCACTTCAGCCTACCTGAAATGTAACTCGTGTGCTTATTCTGCTTGTCCTGAGCAACCAGCTGTGCGTGCAGTTCTTTGCCAAGTCCGTTTTCAAAGGTTCTGCAGAGCTGCTCTGTTCTCCTGAGACATTCAAGAAGGAAGTGTCAGACCCTGTGGCCAGTACAGGCAGAAGAAGGGGCTACAGACCCCAACCAGGCTAAACTGGGCAAAACTCACCCTTCTGTAGCATCTTACTGTTTACAAAGAAAGTTACCCCCATCTCCAGGATAATTTACACGAGGACCAACATTTACATGGTGCCTTAATGTTTGCAAAGCACTTTACATAGGCTCTCACTGAAGGTGAGCTGCCTGGCCAGGGTCCCTCCTACCTCCAAGTCCAGAGCACCTTCCACCCCACCCCCCTGCTGCCTCCAACCTGGGCTCTCTATGCTGAGGTTAAGCCACCTATGTCCAGAGCACTTAAGAGAGCAGGCAAATGGGACTCATCATTTCCCACTGGCTCAACTTCTGGACTTCACTCAAATCTCATCATCCTGCAAGATCACATCAACCCGGAAACTCCCACCTGCTCCCTGGGACTGGAGAAGAGAACAGACACCCCCATTCTCCCCACAGAGGGCACCCAGGCAGCCATCCCTTCATTTCCCACAGGCTGCACTACCCCTCTCCTCCCCCACCCCACCCTCCCAGCTTCTTTTTCTGTGCTGTCATCCCCATTAGACTGGGAGCGCCTTGAAGGCAGGGACTGTCTTTTGCCTTTCTTTGTATCCTCAGGTTCAGCAGTGTTGGGCACCCAGAAGGTGCTTAACAAGTATTTACTGGCTGGTGGAGCTGCCGCTGGTGATCTTGGTGAGCCCCCAGAGGAAAGCAGAGGCGCCCAGGCCTGGAGGAGGGCGGAAGGGGAAGCACACGGGTATCTCTAGATTTGTAGATCTCAGCCACATCTGAGCAGGCATCATTAGGGAGATGTCTGTGGGCACTAAAGGGTGACATGGCATCACCAAGTCCAGGCCATACCCACTTACCTCATGTCTCCTTTTTGCCAGGGAAGGCCTGACAAGCAGCATCTAACAGTCTCATGCTGCCTTTATCCAGGATAAAGTGGAGACATGGGCTCAATGACTGGACAGTCTGGTAGATTTGGGAGGGAAGTGCTCCTTAAAGAGAGGATGTTAACCTGGAGGAGAGTCTCCAGCACCTGTCCCTGGGCGCAACCTCTTCAATCTCTTGATCAGTGACTTGGCTCTAGGCACGGACCACCTGCTTGTCAAACTGGCATGACCCAAAGCCCGAGAGGACTGGTAGCACGTATGCAGTGAAGCCAAAGCCAAGAGGCTAAAAGGTGGGCCAAACCAAGGTGGCATTTAAGAGAGGTCAGGTAAAGATTTAGGCCAGGATGCAAAGACGAGGCAAAAGGGGGTTGGCTTTTTCTGCAGCTGAAAAATCTCCAGCTTCCCTGAGCTGCATTCAGAGAGAGTATCCAGAACAAGGGAGGGGAGAGTGGCCCTGACTCTGCACGGGCTAGGCCACAGCCAGATACTGCGCCAAATTCCGGTATCGCTTTGTTAACAAGGACACTGACATGCTGGGTGCTGGGTCATAGCAAGGCAGGGCACCCCTGCTCCTGAGGAGGCAGATGCTGGTGGAGATGTGTGCCTGGACGAGGCCACAGTTCACTAGATGCCAATAACCTTTTGTCCACGTCTAGTTCACCAATGAGAAAAGCCTCCCAGCAGAGCGGTCCTACCACAGAGAAGACTGCCTCTCAAGTCTACCTCTGATCACCACTTGTCAGGGACTCTGTGCTGCAGGTGGGCAGTAAATGGGCTGTCATCGGAGGTACTTTTCAACCCCAAGTCTAGGATTCTTGGTGACTTGATTAAAAAAATAAAAAATAATGCAAAGCATATTGCAAAAAACCCCAAGAAAAATTAAGTTAAAAAAATCTGCTTCAAATAAATAAATAAATAAAAAATAAGGGCAGTTAGGTGGCACAGTGGATAGAGCACCGGCCCTGGATTCAGGAGTACCTGAGTTCAAATCTGGCCTCAGATGCTTGAAATTTACTAGCTGTGAGACCCTGGGCAAGTCACTTAACCCCAATCGCCTCACCAAATTAATTAATTAATGAAATAATTGATTAATTAATTCATTAATTAATTAATGTGTTTACTAAATTGACAAAGCTCAGGACCAGACCCTGGACACTTGGTTACCCCTCGAGGTTCAACCTGACCAGGCCCCACTGGCCTCTCTGGTCCTCTTAACCACTTCATGCATGGAGATGCAAAGTGAAAGTGACAGTCCCTGACCAAGGGGTGAATGCCCAAAGAGAACCTTATATACAGGGAAGTTTGATATGAAGGAACCCTGGAACCGTCCTGTAGGAACACAGGTGGTCAGACAGAACCCCTTCTCCTGGGCAGGAGGGGAAAGGGGGAAATCCGGCAAGGCCAACCATACAGTGACGATGCCTGAGAGGAGGCAGTGAGGAAAGGGTCCGTATCTGGGCCACAGGCAGCTGGAGAGGTGGGCCTTCTCTCTTCTGCGTTGTTGGCCTTTACCTGTACTGGCTGTCATCCAGAAGAGGTCTCTGGGCACTGAGGTATCTCTTCATTGTGTCTTCAAGTTTAGGAATAGGCAGCCTGAAGAAAAGAATTCAAGTCAGCCAGGTACAGTTTCAATGAAGAAGAGTAAATGCACCCTCTAACTACAGCAACCAAGCAGATGTTGGCAGATGGACGGCTTTGCAAAACTGAAGAGAAAGCAGCTCTGTGCAGACTCTGCCCAGCCGGATCTGCATGAGCCAACCTACCTGCTTCTCCCACTCAACATGGCCAAAATCAACTCACCAGCCCCCCCCTCACCCCCGCCAACCTCCCAGTCACTTCCCATTCTTCCCTCTCCTCACCTCCCACCGTTCCTGTGGTGCCACAGTAGCCCCCATCTCTGCATTCAGTCACCCCTCACCTGCAGTTATCCTCCTAGTTGGAATCAGCCCCTGCTTCCAGCCTCTCTCCTAATCCTTCCTGCACGACTCTATTTTGGAGGCTCCCTATTGTCCCTGGGATATCACACAGCCTGGCATGGGGGGCCCCTGGAAGTGTGAGGGCAGGTGAAGACAACAGCTCCGCTTTACCTTCGACCCTTTACCTTCAGTCCCCTCCTCTGCCCTGGGCGAGGCTCTGCAATACACTCTCACCTCTTCTTTGCCTCACAGAGGACTATCTTCTTCCAAGGCTCAGCTCGGCTCTCACTTCCTTTGTATAGCATTTCCTGACGGGCGATGCAGTTCCTTCTCTCCTGATATTCCTGAGGCCCTTTGATCTGTCCTCTGCCTCCTTCACTCCCTAGCTTGGACACCTATCTTGACATAGCATATCCTCTCCACAGAAGATAAGCTCCTTGAGGGCAGGGACTCTGTCTGTCTTTGTATTCTCAGTACCTAAAGCAGTGCACAGAACAGAAGGGCCCTCAGTGAATGCTTGCCGGGTTGCCCTAGGCGTGGGAGCTGGAGGCCTGGGTTCACATCCCAGCTCCAACCTGTGGGACTTGAGGCAAGTCCCTTTATTTCTCTCCCTTTGTAAAATGGGAGCTGGCCCAACACCAGGTGCCAAGAGTTCTTATTCTGGGTACCAGTACCAGAGACAGGCCCATTCAAAGGGGTCCTGAGAGGGCAGTTTGTTGTGCACACTGCACAGTAGCAGGTAACTCTTCTCCAGGCCTAGGACAAAGAGGCACAAGGATCCTCTTGAAGTTACTTTCTACAGACATTGTAGTTCTGAGTAGTTACAACGTAGTGCAGTGGAAGGTAACCTTCCTGGGGCTGGTAACCACTGGGTTCTCATCTTTCTATCTCCAGGGCCTGGCACACAATAGGGCTTAATGCTCAATCCCAATGCCCATGTCCAAGACTGGGCTGTCACTGGTTTTACCTTTCCAGGCTGGACAATCTCCTACTCAGGCTGCTAACAAGGCAACTGCTCCAGTCACCCTGTGATGTCATAACCTTTGTGTCCTGTGTAACTCTGGGCAGGTTCTCAATCTAGAAAGCCAGCTGGCTGGGCTCTGCTCAGCTTGAGTCCCATGGGACAAAGCTATTTCTCCTAAAGCCACAGGCGAGGGTGTCCATCCGATCCCCAGAAGCTGTAATTAGCCATAAAGATGGCTTTGAACCTGACAAACAGGAATCAATGAAGAGCCAGCCATGAAGAAAAGGACGGACCTTGGGGAGCAGGGCCTGGCTTGGCCTCTTGGCTCAGTTAGTTTACTCAACCTGGACCTCTGGGCTCCCTGCTGGTTCTGGAACCTTATCCTATTCCTCCTCTTTCACTCCCAACCTTGCATTACCTTCCCTGGGATGGACCTCAAGAAAAGGCAAAGGTCCTCAGGGGCATGGCCTGCCTTGCTTCTGGTCTGTCTGCATCCCTCCTTCACATCCACAACATTCCCACTGGGAAAAAAGTGGAAAAAGCTAAACTCCCTGACCTCTGCTTCCTATGCTGATTCTGGAAGGGGGTGGGGGCAGGCAGAGTCAGGGACACTCCCAAGAGAGGACAGTGGCATTAGCTTTTTTGACTAATGACTTCTATCAGGCTTACATCCACTAATACCCCGAAGACCTTTTTTCAAACTGCTGTCCAATCATGCCTCACCTACTCCCATCCACCCCCACCCCATTTTCCAGATGAACAAATTCAGATGACAAAGGTGAGGTACCTTCCTTGCCCAGGGGTAGTGAGGGGCAGAGCTAGTATTTGAATCTGGGTCCCCTGAATGAAATATAGTGCTTTGCCCAATTCTGCCTCCAAAAGAGACCAAGTCTGAGAATAACAGCTATATGGTTATCTACAATCTGGGCCCACCTCAAAGGTGAGAAGCGCTTTATCACCAGCAAGATGCCTCCTTTGGGATGAACCTTTTGGCCCACCCTAAATGGGCTTTAGTCTTTTCTCATTCCTATTCCTGCTGCAGCAGTAAGAGAGGTTGCTAAAAAGCAGCAGTTTTAAAAACCACCCACAAACATTAATTTAGCTGTTGGCATCCTGTATATAGGTGCCTTGGCACCTCAATATGTTGGTCAAACTTAGGGAAGGACACTGAAGCAAGCTGCATTACTGGAAGCAAAGCCCAAATGCCTGAAATCACAGAACCACTGGAGTGATGCTGTATAACTAATTTTTTAAGAAGAAAAGAGAGAGTGAAGGCCAGAATGGTACATCTGAGCTATGTGATGGTAGAAAAAGGAAAGGTAGTTAGGGGGTGGGGTGCTGTGGGGCTCTGCAGAAAGCTAAGCAGGCTCAGGGACCAGAAAGGTGGGGATGCTCTTTGCATCAAGAGAGAGGGTTAGAGATCAATGAAGATTTAGCAGAGGTGAAAGCCCAGTGTGGCGCATTAGCAATTTAACAAAACCGTAAACTGAGGCAATTCTCCAAGCAAGATATTTATTAACAGAGGCAGGCAACCTGATAATAAAGGATGGGTGTCTTGATAGACCTTCTGAAAGACAAAAGTTAAAAGCATAAGCATAGTTAGGCTAGCAGTAACCAACAGATTGGGTCATTGGTCCCTCTTGCTGACCACACACCAGGAGGGCTGAAGGTCTTTTAAACCTGAGTGTGTCTTCCTTCTGATTGGCCTGCAAGTACATCATTTGAAGTTCCCCGGGCAATCGGTAGCCACTTTACTGAGGCTGTGGGTGAAGAGTCTTTGGCTCATTACTTATGGAGGTTAAACGCTCAAGCTCAGGTTCGGGCTCCACAGAAAAGCTGAATCCTGATTAAGCCTAACAAGGCTTCTTAGGGCCAAAAGTATGTCGCGATGACCCCTCAAAATCATTAATGTGCACATTGCAATCTGAGCGTTCCTCTCAGGCCATCAGTTAGAGAGAAGCTCGATCCATAATTCCAGGCTTCCTTCCTGAAAGTTTCATTAGTCATCATCTCACCCATCCCCTAAGGAAAGAAACCCGTCGAACGGGTCACTGAATTCAGGCTCCTCCATTTGGGGGGGGGGGGGTCACCCAGAGGCTGATTAAGGAGGAGTCAGGGACTGCAGAGATCCTTCTGGATCCTTCTCCAAGGAATGTTAAAGGCTGTAAGTGAATTTGCACGCGGGAAGGGGTGGCTGGTGGTCAGGTCGAGGTCCAGAGCCAGCAAGAATTTGGGGGGGGGGGAGGAGGGGGATAAAAGAAAACCGAGATTCCCCAAACAAAGGCACCTGCCGGTGAGGGAGAGAAGCGCACACCCGGGTCCCTCTTTTCTCCCCAAGAACATCCGTCCATCGGTCCGCGGGGACAAGGTGACCCATTCCCTGACCTCAGCGGAGGCGCCCACAGGGAATGACCCGGACGGGCCGCCCCCCGCGGGGAGGCGCAGGTGGCGGTGACCTTTCCCCCACTTGGGACCCCGCCCTGCCCGGAGGGCGGCCCCAGACTAGCTCCCTCTTCCCCGCCGCGGGGGGCACTTGGGGCCGAGAAGGGGCCTGCGCCGAGGGGTTGGGGCCCGCAGCCCGACTCCCGACCCCAGGGACCCCGGGACCCCCGCGCCGGGCGCGCACAGCAGGCGCCTTATACCTGGGCAGGCTCGGCTGGAAGTGCAGGGTGGGCACCACGCTCCGCTGCAGGTACTCCCGCCCGGCCAGCGCCTCGGGCCCGGCCTGGGCCGCCAGCCGCCGCCGCCCGCAGCTTCCGCCCAGCGGCCACAGCGGCGGCGGCCGCGACCCGAGCCTCAGGCGCCCCACCAGTGGCCCCATGGCGGCTCCACCCGGCTTGCCCCGCGCGCCGGCTCCGCCGCGTCCGCTCCGGCTCGAGCCCGGCCAGAAAGACTCAGGAGTCTCGGAGTCCCCAGTCCGGACAAACACAGAGAGCTAGATGTCTGGTTCCGCCAAAGAGGGGGCGCCCTCCCCTGGAGGAGGGGGGGAGGAGAAAGAAAAGGGAGGAGCGAGGGAGGGAGGAGCAAAGGAGGGAGGGGCGGGTTCTATCCCGAGGGCTCAGCTCCTGGTCGACCTTCGGGTCCTGATTCATAGAGGTGATGAGAAGGGGGAAAAACCAAGCATTTATTAAGCATCTACTATGTGCCAGGCTGGGCTAAGCACTTTACAAATAGGAACTCATGTGGTCTGCACAAGAACCCTGAGAGAGGCGACACGATTACCCTCATTTTGCAGATGAGGAAACTGAGGCAGGCAGATGTTGGCTTCTAGCTCTGGGAAGGTTTCTGGAAGTTCCTTTCTCCTTCTGCAGAGGCCTTTCAAGTGAGCTTTCAGCCCCTGATGCCCACCCCCCTCATCAACTCCCTCACCTTCTCAAGTTCACAAAATCCTGCCCTGGTCCGTGGGGGAGGAGGGAGCAGCAGTCCTGGGCTGATACCCTCCTCCCCCGATGTACACCCCCCCACCCCCACCCTTTGGCAGAGCCCCAAGGATCTGCCTCTCTGGGCACTTATGAGCCCTGCCCAGCCTTGGAAGCCTGACCACTCCACTGCTGGACCATGAGATGCGACATACACAACCCCACCGGGCAGGACGGATGCCCCTCATCCAAGCACAAGGCATTCCCTGCGTGCTACCCTCTTCTTTCATCCAGCGATCAAAGGGTTAAGGATTTGTTCCCACCTGATTTACACTTTTGGTTGATTGATTCAATTGAGTACAAGGGGGTAATGATAATAGTCAGTCCAAATATTCCACTTTTTTTTGAAGGTAGAGAGGGTTTTGTTTTTTCTTTGTATCCCCTGTTCCTAGCACAGTGCCTAGTACATAACAGGCACTTAACAAAAGCTTGCTTCTGTTCATGAAACCTGTTTACATTGTTTCTATTTTTCATCTATTTGTTATCTTAGAAGTTTCATTCTTCAAGCTATGTTAAACTATTGTGATGGAACACTGTTGTGTCATAAGAAATAACGTGGGGGTTGTTTCAGAAAAACCTCAGAAGACTCATAGGAACTGCTGCAAAGTGAAGTGAACAGAACCAGGAGAACAATGTACACTGGAACAGCAACATTGTAACAAGGATCAACTGTGAAAGACTTGGCTCCTCTGATCAAGACAATGATCCATGACAATTCCAAAGCACTCATGATGAAAAATGCCATCTACCTCCCAAGAGAGAACTGATAAGCTTTGAAGGCAGATTGAAGCACAGCTTTTCCACAATATTTTTCTTGCTTTTCTTGTTGCAACATAGCTAATATGGAAATATGTTTTTCATGATTTCATATGTTTAATCAGTATCACACTGTTTGCCTTCTCAATGGATGGGGGAAGGGCTGGAGGGAGGGACAGAATTTGGAACTCAGAATTTTTAAAAAGTAATAATAAAAAGTAAGTAATGCATTTTTAAAAGAAAACTTTCATTCTTAAATGCCCTCAGGGTGTTGGCACAGTGGAAAAGTACTGGCTTTGGAGTGAGAGGAGCTGGGTTCAAGGCCTTCTTCCAATCCTTACTGCCTGGGTGACAAGTATTAGGTTAGTCACTTCTCCCTAGGCCTTAGTTTCCTTATCTGGCAAATTAAGAGGGCTGGATGAGACAGTTTCTGAGGCTCTTTCTAGGTCCATTTAGCTTAGTCAAATCAAAGTTATTTCCCTTCTATTGCTACTTCTTTTTTTTTTTTTTTTGGCAGGACAATGAGGGTTAAGTGACTTGCCCAGGGTCACACAGCTAGTAAGTGTCAAGTGTCTGAGGTCAGATTTGAACTCAGGTTCGCCTGAATCCTGGGCCAATGCTCTATCTACTACACCACCTAGCTGCCCCCTCCTCCATGAGATTTTATAAATGATTTAACAAATTGGCCTTGTCCTTGATTGCTTTATCTTGAGGCTTGGGAAACATCTGACATTTGCTGACAGAAGGAGTTTCTAGGTTCTTTTGGTCTTGTGGTAAAAATGATTGGAGTTTTAGCTGACTCATTTCTCCTTATTGGCTTCAACAGGTTGTTTGAAATGGTCAGGTTGAAACTGCCTTACTTATGTAACATATTTTCTTCCTATTTCACTTTTCCTTCAAACTTGGCATTGCTTTTGATCTTTGTTCTGTACAAAGATGGCCAATTCAGAAAGACTCCCTTAACTTCCTGTCTGTTAAAATACATTTGATTTAAACTCTTCTGATTTTGTTTGGCCCTTACTGGCTCCAAGCCTCCCAAATTTCTTCTTTTATTTTTTTTCCAAACCTCTTCTTGAAGAAAGTGTTCATGATATATGAGCAAGAGGCTCCTGTACCACCTGCAGGCCTTGGGCTTCTCTTGGTTCTGAACTTCTTTAGGTCCATCTGAACCGTATTCTCCAACATGTTTTGCTATCCTCCTGTATGCCACATCACCAAAACCTTTCTAGAATAACAGAACCTGCTAGAGCTTTTGCTGTTCCTACTGGTGAGTGCTTCCCATAGCCCACTCTGTCTAGAATACTCCAGGCATGCTTCACTTTACTTCTCAGCCCCCTTCCCTTACCCCCAGCTTTCCAGTTCTGGAACCAGAATCAGATCAGCACCACCAATGCTCCTAGAAAGGATGTGTCAGTACACTTTCCTTGATGGCTCCATTCACCATTCCTATAACTTTACAAATCAAAACACTCCTCCCTGACCACAATGCCCATACATGTGTTATCTCCCCCCATCAGAATATAAGCTCTTTGAGGGCAGGAAGTTTACTTTTGTACATGTAACTCCGGCATACTTAATAAATGCTTCTTTTTCATTCATTCATTCACTGGAATAGTTTTTGAAAAGCCAAGATAACCTGGGTTGCTGAATGAAAGTTTAATTAATTAATTTAATTGTAACCCTTGGCTCAAAGGGCCAATTGCATAGGACTCTCTCCTCATTGGTGGAGATTGATTACTCAGTGCCCTGTGCCTTCATGAGGGGCAGCAGAGCTGGTGAGAGCTGAAGGGGAAAAAGAACCTGGTCTTTTGGATTCCTGATTCCAGAGAGAGAGAGAGGTCATGTTGTTCTGGATTCTCTTCAGGTCCCTAAAGGGAGAAACTGACATGCTCCGTGTCAGCTTCTTCCCAACCCAACTGAGCCTAAATTAATCCAGCCACCGCAGGTGAATGGGTTTGGCTCTGCTGGGCTCCCTGAATTGCTATGGCATCTGCAAAGCACCCTGGATGCCATGCTGCTATCCTGACATACTCACACCATATGAAGCATGTATAGTCAGAGCTCTCCTGCCCTGGGCCAAGGTTGTTTAGCAGCAACACAAAATAATCTCCCCCAAATCTAAATTAAAAGTAATAGACAAGAAATGAACAACTGGTTCTGTTGATGATTAGCTAGAAGGGAGACAGTTTTTCTAGGAGATGAAAGGGTTCACTGTTTCCCACAAGAATGGCTTCCCCCAGAGTGGACAAAGAAGAGAGGACAGTTAGATGCCACTAACCCCAGCAAGAGAATATCTCTCTTCCCCACCTTCCCCAACCAGGCATTGCAGATCAATAGTTCTACTGGGTTTCCATTGGCTGGCTCCCATAGCTTCACTGGATGGGTCCTATCCCGTGGTTTGCTTCTGCTATTTCTTCTTCTGGTCATTGCTCTACCTTGCCACTATCTTCTCTAGTATCTTCTGTCTTTTCCTTTCCTTCAAGTCCAATGTCAAGGGCACTTTGAGTACTCTCTCCTAGGCTACGTCCAAGGCCGCAGGAGTTTAGGAATGAGTGAGAAGTTGACTGGGGCCGGCTCCCTAGCTCCTGCTGAGACTCTGAGTAGGGCCCCCAAATGAGTTACATTCACAAATTTTATGTCACATAATCTCAGACTTGGAGGAGACCTCAAAGACCAGCAGTTTCAAGTCATAGCTTGCCAATAATCTCCTCCATGACATTCCTAATAAGCGCCTAGCCAGCTTTTGCTGGAAGACCTCCAGGGAGGGGGAGCTCTTTCTTCCTGAGTCAGTTTATTTCACCTTTACACACCGTCAGATGCTGGGAAGGTTGTCCTCATGTATAGTCATAGTGTGCCTCTCTACACAACAAGTCTAATCTCTATCATAGCCCTTCAAATACTTGAAGCTTAGGTCCCTTCTAAGTTTCCTCTCCTTCAGAAGAAGGGCACTGTGGCCCTTGTTCCTGATCTTCCAATGACATGCCCTCTTGGCCTCTCACTTTCCTGCTTGTTCTCCTCTAGAAGTCTCCATGTGATCAATACTTCCCAAAACGTGGGGTCTGGAACTGAGCACAAGACACTGGGTGTGTGCAACCAGAGTCTATCTGTCATGTCCTGTGCCCTGGAACAGCATTAGCTTTTGGAGCTATTATACATCCTTTTGGGTTCACACTGAGGTTGCAGTCCACTTTGACCCACATATCTTTTTCACACTGACTATTGTCTGGCTATGCTGTCCCCATCTTGTAGTTGTAAAGTGGATTATTTGTCAACCCAAGGGTAGCATAGGACCATAGGTCTGATCGTGCTAATTTTCTTCTCCTCAATAAACTCCCGGGGTTCTCTACTGCTGCTCAGTAAAGTAGAGACCTCTGTTTGGCATCAAAAGACCTAGATTCATGAACCTTTCCCAATAACTATGGGATTGAAGCAAGGATGCTCACTCTCCCTCCTCTAATTTGATATGTCTCTGGAAACGTTAACATCAGTGAGACAAGAGAAAGATATCAAGGGCATAAAGATAGGCAAAGAGGAGATAAAGTTATCCCTATTTGCATGTGATATGATTAATTTGGAAAATCCTAGAGAATCAGCAAAGATGTTAATGGAGATAATTAAAAGCTTCAGCAAAGTTGCAGGCTACAATATAAATCCTCAAAAACCAACAGCATTTCTCTATAATAATAATACATAAAGATACAATATAAAACACATAAATATAATATAATAAATATATAATAAAAATTATAATTTTATACATAGTATATCATAAATATATAAGTATAATAAATATAAAATAATACAATAAAAATACAAGAAGCAATAATGGAAAAGAAAATCTCATAACTACAAAATGTGTAAAATATCTGAGTATTGACCAACTAAAGCATATAACAGTCTTATTGTATAGATTCAATAACAAAGTTCTTCTTAAAGAAATAAAGAAAAACTTAAATAGTTGAAGGAATATTCAGCACTTAGGTCTAGGCCATGCCAATATAATAAAAGTGACAATACTACCAAATTAATTTGCATGTTTAATGCCATACCAATCAAATTACCACGGAGATAGTTAATAAAACTTGATAAAATAATTATAAAATTCATTTGGAAAAACAAAAGATCTAGATTATTTGGGGAAATAATGAAAAGAAATAGGGAAGAAGGGTGAACCAGAACTTTCAGACCTCAAACTATGTTATAAAGCAGCAGTCATCAAAACCATTTGGTATTGGTTAAAGAATAGAGACAGATCAATGGAATAGTCTAGATGAGGGACATTCAGAAACAATGGAACTCAATAAAAAAACAGTGTCTGATAAAGTAAAAAACATAAATTACCCAGGAGGAAAAACTAATAAATAACTTCTAGGAATATTGGAAAGCAGTCAGGCAGAAATTAGGCTTAAACCAACATGTTACACTACACTCCATAAAATATTTTAAAAGGATATTGTTGTCGAATCACTTAAGTTGTGCCCAACTCTTCATGACCCCATTATGGGGTTTTCTTGGCAAAGATACTGAAGTGGTTTGCTATTTTTTTTTTCTCCAACTCATTTTACAGATGAGGAACTGGAGCAAATAGAGTAAGTGACTTGCCCAGGGTCACACAAGTCAGTATCTGAAGCCTGATTTGAACTCATGAAGATTAATCTTCCTGATCCCAAGCCCAGTACTCTATCTACTTTGCCACCTAGCTTCCCCTTTAAATGGATATGTGACCTTAATGTTAAAGATAATACTATTAAAAATTATAAGAGAATAAGATCACATACCTCTCATAGTTATGGCTAAGAGACTTAACCAAACAAGAGATTGAGGTAATTACAAAAGATAAAAAGAGATAACCTTGATTATGTCGATTCGAAAAGCTTCTGTACAAACATTAATGCATCTAGGATAAGAAGGGAAGTGCTCAAATGGGGGGAAAATCTTTGTATCAAATTTTTTCTGATAAGGGTTTGGTAGCTATGAAATATAAACAACTAACATATACATGTTAGTTATTATATATTATATCTATAACTAGTAGTGATTCTCCAATAGACAAATGGCCAAAGAATATGAACAATTCTCAAAAGAAACATCATTGGGAAGCTAGGTGGCGCAGTGGATAAAGCACCGGCTCTGGATTCAGGAGGACCTGAGTTCAAATACGGCCTCAGACGCTTGACACTTACTAGCTGTGTGACCCTGGGCAAGTCACTTAACCCTCATTGCCCTACCAAAAAAGAGAAAGAAAAAAAAAGAAACATCACAAAGTGTTCACAATATGTGAAACAATGCTCTAAATAAATAATAATAAGAGAAATGTCAAACAGACTATTTGTGATGTGGGACTGAAGCCCAGGAGACTTCTAATTCTAATACATGGAATTCATACTTCCTAGACTAGTCTGATGCAATGTTTAAAATCTAAATTGTGTGATCACCTTAAATAAGAAGCTTTAGCACCAGTCTTTGGGCATTAAACATTCATTAAAGCATACAGATATTCATGTGGAGTTCAGAAATCACATGGAGTTCAGAAAGTTAAGAAAAGGCCTATCTAGTCTAGAGTTCCAGCCTGGTCAGGTTCTTCCTCAAGTCCTCCACCAGGAGCCTGCTTCAATCATGAACTCTCTAGCAAACTGATTGTAGAAGCTTTTTATAGGTCCAGAGCACGGGCAGTCCTTACGTACTGCTTCAAGCTGTCATCCAAATCCATTGGTCACTGGACTTGAAGGTGGTCTCAAGTTAAGTTCAAAGTCTAGCTTCTGAGAACAATATCTTCTTAAGGGCTAACCAGGTGTGATTACAATCTAGTTAACTTGAAGTAGGCTAATCAGCAGTCAATCACTCTCACTTAATTCAATCAGTTTAGATTAATCTCCAGGTGGACCTTTGAGTATCTGCTAAATCCCATTATTTTATTACACTGAATAAGTTATTTTGTGTAAGGTATTAAGAAAATACTTGACGTCTTCATTCCTTCTGATGTATATTTTCAGATATGTACTCTTTATTTTTGTTAAATCACAAAAATATGTATGGCATGAATGTGCTGCTTAATGGGAAGTTTAGGTTTCTTTTTCCTTTCTAAGTATAATCAATACTGTAAGACCTTAGAAATTCAAGTAAGAACTTGTAATCATTGTAGTTTACTTTAATCTTATTTTAGGGAGGGAGAAATAATATCCTTAACATATATCCAAATTTTGTAATCTAATGTTAGCTCACTAATACCCTTGTGGTCTGATAACAGTACGTAGTTATCAGAAATCTGAATAATGGAATTGAATTACTCCTTGGTTTCTAAAATACTATACTCTTTTAAGGTATCTTAAAATGTTTATAAAACTCTCTTTCTTTTATATACTTAGAATATTGAGTTGCATTTTATTCCACCAATTTTTGCATGTAAAAACCCTGAGGTCTAGGAAAATAAATGTGTTAACACCCTAAAAAATTGTGAACTGGAAAATACACTTCAGAGAATCCATGATCTTACTCATGTGAGTATTTTTTCCAATGGCAAAGATCCATGACTTCTCATCTTGTGTGACTCCTGCCCATGTTTACCCACAAATCCTCTGCAAGAGGCAAAGCAAGTAGGAGCTAGTCTAGCATTTCTATGTGTGCCAATTTAACACAAAGGCTCTCCATATATTAGACCTTATTCTCAATGCATGACAGGTCTGTCTCCTTGCTCAGTCATACATCTTTAATTCTTTTACACTGACTCTTCTATGAAGTTTATCTTCCGTAGCATGTTACAGTCCAGAGATGTCAAACTCACACCTGCATGTGTCCTACAAAACTCCCAGGTGCCACCCAAACCAAATTAAAATGAATTTGATAAATGTTTAACAAAAGAAATAGAAATAGAGGGGCGGCTAGGTGGCACAGTGGGTAAAGCACCGGCCCTGTGGGTAAAGCACTGGCCCTGGATTCAGGAGTTCCTGAGTTCAAATCCGGCCTCAGACACTTGACACTTACTAGCTGTGTGACCTTGGGCAAGTCACTTAACCCCCATTGCCACGCAAAAAAAAAAAAAGAAAGAAAGAAAGAAATAGAAATAGAACAGAGAGAGTATCCATTTGTGGCTTTCTAAGTCAACATGTGACCTGCATGGATTCTTCTCTATTTGAGTTTGATGCCACTGCAGTGGCCTATTTAAAGCTATTAGGGTTTTCTCCATTACCCACTGGGTGTTCCAACATTTTGATTCCTTGGATATCATGACCCATGATCTACAGTCCTATAGCATCATCTGAAGAATACTAGTGGTTTTTTTTTTAAATAAAAAAGGTGAATTTTGGTTTCAGAGGAAAGCCTGTGGCCTTGGAAAGTCCTGAACAATTTCCCAAATGAAATATAGTCAGTTTCTTTATTTTTAAGTAACAAACATTTTTATTTATAGTTTTGAGTTTCAATTTTTATCCCCCTTCCCTCCCTCCACTCCCTCCTCCCTTATAAGGGTGTCAAGCAATCAGATATGGGTCACACATGTAAGATCACGTAAGATATTACTATATTAGTCATTTTGTACAAGAAAACCTGAATCAAAGAAAAAAATGAAAGAAAGTGAAAAACAGCATGCTTCTTCGTAGGTGGATGGTATGTTTCAGCAATAGTCCTTTGAATAGTCTTGGATCATTGTATTGTTGAGAATAGTTCCATCTTTCACAGTTTTTCATTAAACAATGTTGCTGTCTCTGTGCACAATATTCTCTTGGTTCTGCTCACTTCACTAGACAGCAGTTCATACAAGTCTTTCCAGGCCTTTCTGAAATCATTCTGCTTGTCATTTCTTATAGCACAATAATATTCCAACACCATCATATACCACAGCTTGTTTAGCCATTCCCCAGTTGATGGGCATTCCTTTGATTTCCAGTTTTTAGCCACCACAAAAAGAGCTGCTATAAATATTTTTATACAAATAGGTCTTTTTCTCTTTTGGGGGATGTCTTTGGGATACAGACCTAGCAATGGTACTGCTAGATCAAAGGATATGCACAGTTCTATAGCCCTTTGGGCATAGTTCCAAATTATTCTCCAGAATGGTTGGCTCTTTTGACAACTCCACCAACAGTGGATTAGTGTCCCAGATTTCCCACATCCCCTCCAACATCCAATATTTTCCATTTTTGTTAAAATATAGTCTGTTTCCTCTCATTCTATTTGATCTAGGCCCAACTCATCTGTGGTGTCTATTCAACAGGCTCAATGGGCTGGATGGTACATGTTCATCACCCACTTGGTTTTTCCTGTGTGAATTGAATGGGGTAACTGAAGTATTTGTGAATCTTATTTAGAGGGTACTTCAATGCTCCTGAACTCAGTGCAATAAAGTACAATACCATTCCCAAACAGGAGCATCTAGAAGTAAGGCTTCAGCATGCATGGAACTTTCTTTCCTTTAGAAATCTGCACCAGTCGTCCTTCAAGGCAGTGGTAAACACATTTTTGGTGACCTTACTTATCTCTGTTTTGTTCTCTCATTGTTAAGATTCAGAACAAAGACATTTCCATTTGTTGCATTTATCATCACATCAAAATCAATTTACACCTTCTAAGTGTACTGTTATCTGTCCCAATAAAGATAGTCTCAAGAGTTACAAGTATCTTCTTCCCATGTAGAGCTGTAAACATTTAAACCTTATTGAATAACATGCTTATTTCATCTTTCCCCATCCCTAAATACCCCCTCCAGCTTCCAAAAAAACAAAATTATGTCACCTCTAGTACAAGGGGACAGGACTTTACAAACATCTTCTTCTGTTTGTACATGGTATGTATGATCTAGCTGCTCTCCCCATCCTTATCTTCTTTGTCTTTGCATGTTTGGTGCTGAGTATATATACTGCACACAGTAGGTACTCAAGTAAATTCAAATGAATTGAATATAGCACATTGTGAACTATGGTTGGAGGTTTTAGAGGGTTTTTTTATACAGTATTATGGTGAATCCAATAGGAAGAATAATGAAAAAAGATCACTATAGAAATGTTGAAAAATCTTTATTCCAGTTTTCATTTGTTGTCTTGCCAGTTTCGTCTATGAATGGTCTTGGGATACTCTAGCTTTGTGGGCTCTCATGCTGAGCTTTCTGCTTGGCTTTCTCTTCTGTGGCTTTTTGATGTTGTGTGAGATGCTGCTCACAAGCTTCTGCCCCCTCTTCCTGTGTTATATGGTCAATGGGAGGGGTCCAAAATGGGGGTTATTAGGAAGGAAGGACAAAGGACCATGAACTCTACAGATGTTAAGCTCTATCTGCAGCCTGGGTTTGTGACATCTAACCCTGGGCTAGGCTTTTAGGGGCTAAATGGGGTTGGCAAGGTATAGAGAGCAGTGCTGGATCTTGTCAGTGAAGCATAGGAAAAGGGGAAACATGGGTAGGAGAGGGCTGCACTGGAGGCCGAGAGTACCTAGAGAAGGGGGGAGGTAGAAGGAAATAGCTTGGGTGCAGCACAGCAACCAGTTGATGGGACACTGGCCAAATTCTACTGGCAGGTATCATGAGAAGGTGTCATCTCCTAGCACCCCTATTCAAGGACACCTCCACCATCACCAATTCCCTGTGTTAGTCTGAATGGTTTTTCTATCATGATAAATAAGCAGGAAGCACAAAGAGTGTATTGGCTAGGACTGCAAAGGTTGTGGTTCATATGATTCACCTGGTTACATTGCTGAGGAAACGCTGCTGGAGTCATATCCCCCATGACTGCTGGGCCTGAGTGTCTGGGGAGTGTTCAGGTCATGTTATTAGGGTGTTTGATGGGAGTCCTGAACTCTGGGGTGTTTGGGGTGAAGCTGTGCCCACTGCCCTGGACCCCCGAGTGGATAAGCCCTCAGATTCATGGGGCTCTGACCTCTGGGCAAGGGAGGCTCCTCAGGTTTCTCCTTCTTCCCCCTATTCTCCTGAACTTAGAACTGGATGCCATACCAAGGACAGCTCACGCTGTGGACATGATGAGGGAGACAAGGTGGCGAGAGCTTACTGAATCTCTGCTTTGCTCAGATGAAGACTTTTGATTTCATCTGTGGACGAGCTTGAGCTCTCGGAGACCTGCACACAGTGGGGCCTCCTCTGGGCTATACTGGAAGGCAGGGCAAACTCCCAAAGACAACCATGGCCTCGCCAAGGGGATGAGGTGATGGGAAGACTAAAAAACACCACAGCTCATTCTTTCTGCATCTCCTCTCTCACCTTGACTGGCCTGTAACTGGAGAGGAGGGAGTGGGAGCTAGAGATAATTATGACAGAAAGAGGAGGCCTTCGGATGTCTGGTGCATAAAACAAACCCACAATTAACTATTACTCTACTGAGCAAGAACTCAACTGCAAAAGCACCAACCAATAGAAATGTGTTCAGAGCTCTGCTTAAAAAATAGACACATGACCAATCCAGGTGGAATCAGAGATTTATTTAAAAAAAAAAAAAACAAAAGAAAAAACAAGACAGGACGACTAGGATGCGTCCTGGGCTTTCTTTCCATTCAGCTCGATCTTTGACACTATTGGCTACACTACTGTGTTCAGTTTCCATAATGTCTGAACTCAAACTAGTGTTTTGAAAGGCTTTGTCAGGCATCCTATTCAGTGGGTTATGCAGGACAGCCAGTGGCCTGAGAGGTTTTAGAAAGCCTTTGAGCAAGAGGAAAAAGAAAAAAGTGTTGAAGGTTAACCCAAGCATTGCAACTAATTCAAGTTTTATTGTAAGGAGAGGGAGAGAGGGAGGTAGGTAGGGAGAGAGAGAGAGAGAGAGAGAGAGAGAGAGAGAGAGAGAGAGAGAGAGAGAGAGAGAGAGGAAAACAGATATAGTTACAGAGAAGGATAGCAAGATAGGTATAAAAATGGTTGGAGTAATAGATAAAGGGATGGATGGAAGGAAGGTTAGACAGATATAAGCAGGTAAAAAAATGGAGAAATCTTGATAGAGATGATATAGATGTGCAGAGAGAGGTACTAATGGACAGATACATACCCAGATGACAGGTGGGTAGACATAAAGAGAGAGAGAAATAGATAATAGTTGCGTAGGTGATAAATTAGTAGTTGATAGACATAGACAGATAACTGACAGATGATAAATTATAGATTGTTATATTAATAGTTTAACAGATTATTGATAGAAAGATGATAGACTGGTAGATAGAAACAGATAGTAAATGTCTGAGACAGACAGACAGACAAAAAGAGAAGATGTGGTTGGGAAGGACAGCCCAGGTATAGGATCCCTTTCTTAGACTACGACATACACAGTCAAGTATCTATTCTGGAAAGGTTGCAAAGCCTTGGAACATATGGATGGTGGCTTGCTGATCACCTGTTGGAGACAAGATTTCGCTAACTCCCAAATGAGGTTTTGGTCACTGTGGGCCCAGGGAAAGGCTCCGATTCCCCTTGCATCCTTCAGCTTCCATGGCTCATTCTGTGGGAGACTAGGGAGCACTAACGTGCAATGGGCTCACCTTTTAAAACATCCACGATCTTTTCCAGGCTAGTTTTGAGGATCTGGATGAAGTCCTGGATATCACAATTAGAGCAGGAGGTGATATTGAAGGTGATGCTGTCATCTTGCACAGAGTAGGCGATCCCCAAGCCATCGGGCACAATGGGCATAGAAGCCCCGAAATTCAGCGTTGGGTTGAACAGATGCCTTGAGAAGATGAAGCTGTGATTCATCTGACTATAGGCAGAGTCAGAGAAGATATCAGGCAAACAGCCCTTTTTGGTGTCGGCCAAGATCCGAAGAGCAAGCAAGTGTCTGTCAAACCCCTGACCTGTGAGCATGACCAAAATGGCAGTGGTGTTTTAGCTTGGGGAATGGCTCTGGAAGGGCCCCACCTTCCCCTCGAGGTAGCTGTGGACTGTGAGCAGGGCCCTCCCTCTCTCTGGGCCTCAGTCCTGGAGGCCTTGTCCTAGGTGGTCTCAAAAGCCCTTCTGACACCACGTACTGTGGTCCAAGACCTAGCCTCAGAATGACAGAGTGTTAGGGGTGACCATGGAGGCCAACCCACACCTAAATGAGAATCTCCTCGACAATATGCCCAAGAGGAGTCACACAGCCTTGATTCAAAGTACCCCCGGGTTTAGAGCAGCTCTCATTGGCATCTTCCTCTGTGTGTCATCCACCACTGCATTTTGGGGCCAAGAAGGACACATCTAATCATGTTTCCGGGGTCGGCCTTTTAAATGCTTGAAAACAGATACTGTGTCCCCCCCTCTGTGAGTCAGTCTTCTGTTCTCTAGGCTACAGTTTCTAGAACAGCTTCTCATGTACCATGACCCCAAGGCCTAGCACTGCCTTGGGAACCCTCCCTCCAGTTTCCCTCCTGCTTATCCATGAGGAGCCCCAAACTGAACAACACCTTCCAGAAATGGTCTGATAAAGTGGAGGGTGATGGCTCCATCATCCTTCCCCATATCAGCTGTACTTTCACTTGTCAATCCTAAAGTTTCTCCACTTGCCTCCCACACACAAGTCCTGGAAGGGGATCGACAATTGCCCCCTGCTACCCTTTCAGACTTGCCTTTTGGTGTCATTGCGCAGCAGCTTCCTCTCTTAAATTTACCTCAATTACCATTTTTCACTTTATTCCCTCAATTACCATTATTCACTTTATTAATGCCCAGAAAATCCTCCGTTTTTTCTCAAGGACATTCAACCCTGGCTCACCCCTTCCCTTCCCTCTCCAGCTCCTCCCACTATACCAGGGGCCTTCAACATTCATGTTGACACTCCCTTAAGTTCCTAGTTCCTCAATTTCTTTAAATCCAATGACTAGGAGGTCTCATCCAACTTAGCCACCCACAGGGATGGTCATCATGTATCCCACCATTTCCCACAAGTATTTCCTTAATCAGAAACTCTGATATTCTCTGACCATAACCTCCTATGATTCCAACGCTCCCTATGCCTCACCCCTCCTAAATCTAGCCTTTGCCCTCATTGCATCCTT
This sequence comes from Dromiciops gliroides, assembly GCF_019393635.1. Lineage (NCBI taxonomy): Eukaryota > Metazoa > Chordata > Mammalia > Microbiotheria > Microbiotheriidae > Dromiciops > Dromiciops gliroides. The sequence continues at coordinate 25,739,708 of NC_057864.1, forward strand.
CAATCGCTCTACCCCTCAATGATTTCTCCAACCACTCCCCTTGCTTTGACTTCTCTTCCTTTTCAGTCTTCACTTTACAGTTAACTAATGCGGATTCACACCATCTCTCACATCCTTGCCCTGTTGCCACGTAAGCCTTTCTGGCCTCCAGTCCTGGATTGCTTTCCCCATCTGCCTCCTCTTCTTCCACTCACATGGGGAAGAATGGGAGTCATCCAGCTGAGCAGAATAGGTCCACAAGTTATCCAGTGTCAATTGCTTCCCTGCAGTAGGACAATCCTTTTATATTTCCTTAAGTGGTTCCCTATCTGAGTGCCCACAAAGCCTCCACAAAACTTAGGACACTGTCCATGAGACCCCCTCTTCTCCCCTTCTCTTCATTCCAAAGCTCTTGGGCATCATTTCTCATCCTACCCACCTTTGTCCAGTCTCTGATAATGAGGTGGCCCTTCTCCTTACCCAAACCAGCTTCTCTAAATGAGCCTCTGATCCCCTCCCCTCCCATCTTCCCCAACAGATCGCCCCCTCAATCACCTGCTCTAATTTCCACCATTTGTTTCTGCTTCCAACATGTTCAAGTCTCTCCCGATCTTAAGAACCCTTCACTAGACCCTGCCATCTCCTCGTCATACTATTCTGTGTCTCCAGTTCTTAGCAAGATTCCAAGGCAAAAAAGCTATTGACACTCGTGTCCACTTTTCCTTTCACTCACTCCACGCACTCCACCTGTATTCTGATCTCCACTGAAGCCCGTCTCTTTAGAGCCGCCAGCTCTCCTCCTCGCCAAGTTCTTCTAGAATCGATCATCCCCAACCTCTCTGCCTCATCATTCTATATTACTTATTTGGTCCCCACACTCTGTGATCGGGTGGCTCTCTCCTGCTTGTTCTTCTTCGCTGGGTCATCGCCCATACTGCCCACGGAGCTCTCCAGCTCTCGGTGCTGGCCACGTGCTCCTTCTTGCTGGCACTTGGCAGAATCCTTGTCTTTCTTCAGGACCCAGTTTGAGGGCCGTCTTCTGTATAAATTAGCCTTTCCTGATCACACCAAGTGCCGGTGCCCTCCAATCCCCAAGGACCTCACCATGAAGCGGCCGGCATTCCTTTATTCTCCTTATCTCTATTCTGTCCCTATCTGTCCCCCTCTTTGTTGTCTCCCCCATTAGAATACCAGTGACTGGAGAGCAGGGGTCGTCTCCTTCCTTTTACTTGTGCCCTGGCACCATTATGCCAGTCCTTAATAAATGCCTGTTGATTTAGTTATCGTAGTAGTGTCCCCCACCCCCACCCCTGCAAGCAGCGATCTTCCACTTTTCTCCAAGATCACTTCTGCTGACCTGCTCCACCCTCGCCTCAGTGTTCCCAGCATTCTTCTCACAAGTTGGCCATGCTCCTGTTGCCACACTCTGTCCTGGCTCTTGCTTTTGTCTGACTTTCCATTTCAGAATTTAATTAAGGCGTTTCTTTTTCCTCCATAGAAATTGAGGGTGCATAGCAGACAAGGGTACAAACCAGGCACAATGAAAGATCTGAGAAAAGAATGTTGTTTCCAACTGGGGGATCGGCCAGAAGTAATTTGACAAAGCAGTTAAGGATTCTTTTAGGAGAGTAGTCACCTGTTCTCTCTCTAACTGGAGTCTACTCTTGGGATCTACTGGGGAGAAGGAAGATGATTCATGGAAACATGGCTGCAAGGGAAAGGCCACTGTTCTGTGTTGTACTATTGATAACTACCACCAACAAGTGACCTTTGAGAGGTGCAAAGGAATGTCTACATCCTAGACCCTCCAAGAGCACAAGAATATGGCTAGAGCACTCCTTCCTCTGGTCCCACCAGCTGTAATGCTGCTGTTGTCATGCCCCTGGACTGCCTGCAGCCTGAAGGCAGCTTCCTCTCAGCCTCCCCGTCCTTTACAGGCTCAGGAATATGGGGCAGTTCAAGTGAATGGAAATAAATCCTCCCCAATCCCCTCCAAAGTCCTCCGGCAGTGACTGGACAACTGATGGCCAGCAGTGCCTGCTGTGCAGGGCATTTGTTCAGTGGGCAGGGGGTTAGACAAAAGGACCTTTCAGGATTCATTCGACCTAAGGATTCTGATTCTAGGACCTGTGCTATCTGGTCTTTTTATTTTTTTATTTTTGGTCAGGCAATTGGGGTTAAGTGACTTGCCCAGGGTCATACAGCTAGTAAGTGTCAAGTGTCTGAGGCCGGATTTGAACTCAGGTCCTCCTGACTCCAGGGCCAGTGTTCTATCCACTGTGCCACCTAGCTGCTCCTGTGCTATCTGGTCTTGATTTTCCTGTCCGCAAGGTAGAAGAGGAGAAGCATCTTTGGAAATTCTTCAGCCACCCCTTCTTGCCCAAACTCCTGTCCAGCATCTGGCGTTGAAGGCCCTCCTCAATTCCATCCAAGCCCCCCTAACTTTCTACTCTGCTTCAGTCACAAAGGACCACTCCCCCACCCCCACACACACTTTCTGGCTGAGTGCTCCTAGTTCCGCTGATCTCTGTCCCTGGAACACCCTCTCTTCCCCTCTATTGAAATCACTTTTAAAGTCAAACTTAAATGCCACCTCTCAAAGAAATCCTTCCTGCTCCCCTTGGCAGATAACCTTTGCACCTGGTCATAGCTAGCAAAGCCTAAAACCTCTTTGTAAAATTTAGCTGAATTTGGGAGCTTGGGAAGCTCTGTTTGCTGCCCATTTCCTTAGCCTGGGCATGGTATGAGGGGGCACCCCAAGTGTGGCTTTCAGGGCAGCTACATGCATCCCAACCAGATCACTTTGGAGGAAATCTAAGCTCTGACCTTTGAGTTCCCATGTGGCCCCTGAACCCCTTCCCAATCTGGCTCCAGCCCCCTTCATGTGAGCTAAGATCCAGCCAAATGGGCCTCCACCTACACAATTCCCTCTCCCACCTCCCAGCACAAGGAAGATGAGACCCGAGGGCAGGGGGGAGCAGGTGGGGGCCCAGGGTGAAGCCCAGTGCCCCCTCACCCCTCTGGGCAACGGCACTCACCATGGGCGGCTTCCCGGATCAGCCGGACATGGTAGGCAGAGCACGTGGACAACATGTGCTTGAGCTTGGCCACGCTGTGCTTGGAGGGCTCTTGGAAGGCCAGGGCGCATCTCTTGGAGTGAATGGAGGTGGGGCGGATAACCTCGGTGCGGCCATGCTTGAAAGCGCCTGTGCTGCACGGCTCATAGGAAGACACAACCTGATGATGAAGCCCCAGGAAAGCCATCTGCAAGGCGAGCTGGATCATGGCGTCAGGGCTCATGCCCTCGCGCTTCAGGAAGTGCTTGCCTCCCTTCTTGAAGTGCATCAGCTTGGCGGAGAAGGTCTGCACGGCCGAGTTATAGCTGGCTCGGGCGCTGCTGATGCCCTCTCTTAAGGAGTCATTCAGCTGGAAGTTGAGTTTCTTCACGGCCCTGCAGCCATCGGCAGCCAGGGGCACCTCCTGGGGCCTGACTGTGTGGGCCTGTGTGCTGTCTTGGAACACCTCCTTCATGAAGCGCAGGATGGTCAGCACGTCACCCCAGGAGTGCTCAAAGTTGATGGCCGCTGAGCCGTCTTTGGTGAGGATGAGGTTGAAGGATTTATCAAACCAGCGGTTGTGCCCGTTGCCATACAGCATGATCTGAGTGAAGTGGTCAGCGTCCTGAACGAGCAGATCATCCAGGCACAGGCTGAAGATGGCCGTGTCCACCTTCTTTAAGGCTTCCTGGTTGCCATTGACCAAGAGCTCTTGCCTCAGCTTTGCCCATGTGTCTCGCTTTTCAGTTGTCAGATATGCCAAGGGGAAGTCGGGTATGGGGCTCTGGTCAGAGAGTATGTACTTCAGGTTGGCATGGATTTCTGAGGTCTGGATCATGGTCCCGTTGCTCCGTAGGATGTTAAAGATATAAAAGTTCCCATTCCTTAGCACCAGGAGGTGCTTGGCCCGCTCATCTGTGAGAAGTGTGTCCCTCGCAAACTTGGGCAGACGGCTTGTACTGAAAAGCCTGAAGTTCTGTGACATGTCCATGGGGTAGACATTAAACATGGCAGCCGTTTGGCACACGAATGACTTGGGGATCCAGCGGATGAACTTCTTGAAGAACTCAGTGTTGGTTCTTTCTGGGTAGAGATGGAGGACTTCAGGCTCCAGCGTACCAGTTCTGAAGGCCCTCAGGAACCGGATGATTGAGACAGTCATGTTGGTGGCACGCGTGAGTTGGTCGTTATACTCATCTTTGGGGTCTGGTTGGAAAGCCAAGCCTACATTCATGTTAAATACAGGCGGGTTGCGACGGCCTAGATAAGAATTCAACCATATATCTAGAGAGAAAGGAATGTTGAGAAGTAAAATGATACAAAGGATATATAACAGGAAGCAGTGGGAAGAGATAGACTGGAGGGTTAGGAGAATAACCACAGACAAGTCACCCACCTCTCAGGGCCTTGGTTTCTTCTTCTTCTTCTTCTTTTTTTTTTTTTTGGTGAGGCAATTGGGGTTAAGTGACTTGCCCAAGGTTACACAGCTAGTAAGTGTTAAGTGTCTGAGGCCGGATTTGAACTCAGGTCCTCCTGAATCCAGGGCCAGTGCTCTATCCACTGTGCCATCTAGCACAGTTTCTTCTTGATAAAATCAAGATCTGAACTCAGATCACTGGATTTGGAGTGAAAGGATATGAATTCAAATCCCTACTGTATCAATTACTAACTGGATAGACTCAAGCAAGTCACTTCCCCTCTGTGGGCCTCAGTTTTCTCATCTGTAAAATGAGGGGAATAGGACCAGACCTTTAAGGTCTCTCCTACAGTCTCTGAGATGCCTTCCAGTTCTATATCCTTGGATTGTGTGTATTCACAGATTCAGTAAGATGTAAGGGTCCCTGTTCCAAAGCCTATTGGAAGGGAAATCTTTCCTTATAGGAGGAGAAGGTGGCCCGGCCCTGGCTGAGGGACTTGGCCAGGAATTTTCTAGATGCTCCAGGTTGCAAGTCTTCTCCCAGATTCTTCAAGCCTAGTGGCTTTGGGACCTTCTTGCTTCTAGCTTCAAAGAGGCCAACCAGGAATGAAAACCGGTGTTCAGGGCAGGGCACTCCACCAATAAAGAAAGGGACTTGTATCCAAGGGCTTTGGGATGGGTTACGGGAGGTAGCCAGGGGCAGGAGCCACTCTGTTGTGGTCTTTATATCCCCAAATGCTCAGGACAGAGGTAGCCTAGCTTGGAAATGAAAGCACTGATGGAGTACCTTATGGTTTACAAAGCGCTTTACAAAAACTATCTCATTTGAGCCTCACAACCCTGGGAGAGAGGTACTATGATCATCCCCTTTACCATACAGGTTAGGAAACCGAGGCAGGCAGAAGTGAAGTCATTTGCCCAGGGTTACCCAGCTAGTAAATGTCAGGCTGGTTTTGAATTCTGGGTTTCCTGACTCCAGGTCTAGCACTCTATGTGCTGTGGTGCTCCCTAGTGGCTCATAGTGAAAAGAACACCAAATCTGGAAGTCAAGAGTATCTCGATCCAAATCTCACCTGTCACTGCCTATGTAACTTTAAGTTTTCCAGGCCTCAGTTTTCTCATCCTTAAAATTAGAATTGGACACAATGGGCTCTGGGGCCCCTTCTAGCCTCCAATCAAGGTATTTAATGACTATTTATTGAATTGATATGTGCATTCCATTGTAAATATGGGAATTAAGTTTTTAGCAATCATTGTCCTATTGTCACAGATGTTTTCTGGCATCCCTGTCCATTATGTGTACACCTCTGTTTGTGTGTGTGTGTGTGTGTGTGTGTGTGTCTCTTCCTGCCCCTCCCCCCCCCACCAGCCCCCACTCCCGCCACGGATGCCCTTTCTCCCACTGGTCTTCTGCCTATAATGTCCTCCTGTCTCTGCAATATCTTTCGCATCTGCTCCCTCCTATCCACTTTCTTTTTTTTCTTTTTTAGTGAGGCAATTGGGGTTAAGTGACTTGCCCAGGGTCACACAGCTAGTAAGTATTAAGTGTCTGAGGTCGGATTTGAACTCAGGTCCTCCTGACTCCAGGGCCGGTGCTCTATCCACTGTGCAACCTAGCTGCACCCCCCCCCCCATCCACTTTCACTGTCACCACTACAGGCCCTCCTTACCTGTTATCTGGACTACTGAGTTCATAGTGTCCCTGCCTCTAGTCTCTCCCCTCTACGTTCATCTTCCTACATCGAAGCTCTGATCACACCATTCTCCTCCTCCAGAGGCTCAGTGACCCCCCCACCCCCCCACTGCCCACAGACTGCTCTAGGGCATTCATTGGAGGCTTCCCTAGGAAGGCCTGTTCTTGTCCATGACCCATTTCTTGGTCTGACTGAAGCCAAGGCTTTCTCTGCACTTTGATGAACTTCACGTCCTTCCTTCCTAGTTCCCAATTCAGCAACTTCAATCTCCACAAATACCTGGCATTCAGATAGGTCCCAAGGAGTTACTTAGCAAAGAACATGAGACAGTCTGTGTTCCAAGGCAGCAGGAGGTGTGAGAGGGAGGAGAGAACATCTTTAACACTTTCAAAGAGTCATGAGAACAGTAACAACAATAATAAGTTGTTATTATTAATATTATTAATAGCAGGATGACATTTATGTAGCGTTTCAAGATTTGTGAAGCACCTTACAAATATCTCATTTAATCTTTACAACAACTCTGGGAGGTGGGTGCTTTACAGATGAGGAAACTGAGGCAGTCAGAGGTGAAGTGACTTTCCCAGGGTCACGCAGCTGGGAAGTGTCTGAGGCTGGATTTAAACTCAGGGAGGCTCATCTTCCTGACCCCAAGTCCAGTGGTACATCCACTGGAGCACCTCCCTGCCTCACACTGACCTTGACACCTCCACCCCCAAGTCCAGAGTTCCATCTCTGGAGACAGAGGACACCAAAGTCACATGTTACTTAGGAAAAGCGGTCCTGGGCAGGTAAGTGGTGGAGGTGGCATCCCATCAAGCAGGGCCCAGCCCCCCCCCCTGCCCCGGAAAGTGGCTTCTTGGGGAAAGAGGAAGACAACGAGAGGGCCTGGACACCTGCTACAAAGCTAAGTCTGCCTCCAGAACTCCCCACCCCCATGTCATCACCTCCTACCTGAAATGTAGCTCGTGTGCTGGCTATGCTGATCCTGGAAAATCAGCATGTTGTGCAGCTCTTTGCCGAGGCCATTCTGAAAGTTGTGGGAAAATTCTTCTGTCCTCCTGAAGTAATGGAGGAGAGGCTTGGTTTGTGTGCCAGCCTCGGGCTTCCCAGCTCTCTCCCTCCTTTCCCTGCTCCGACTCCCACCTTCCCTGGCCTGGCTTCGGTAGACTAGCAGCCCACCCTCTTGCTTCCTCTCCCTGGGGCTCTCCTCAGGAGGAATCACTGAGCGGAGAAAGAGGAGGAGGGCACTCTGGGTATCCACTGGGACCACTTCCATTCCTTGTCACTGGCTAAACAGTTAACCAATGTAACCTCAGCCAGCACCGGAAAGAATCAGCAAATGGTGGCTAATGGATCTCCTGCGAGCCTGGAACTGACTGAGTAGGATCCTCCCTGCCCCCATCGCCCCTGCCACACTCAGGCCTGGTCCTCACGTCCTGCTCTGTCATCTATACCTGAACTGATCTTCAGTTAACAGAGGCTTCTGGGCTCTCAGGTATCTTGTGATAGAGTCTTCAAGTTTGGGAATGGGTAATCTGAAGAAAAAGCAGTCACGTTAGTCTGGGTACAGCCTGGCCTGGCTCTGCGGAGGAGAGAAGGGCCCTCCTGCCACCACAAGCCCCCACACACAGGGAAGAGAGGGCTCGACTGCAAAGGACCTCAGAGATCCGCTAGGAGAACCCCATTGCATCCTGCACACCGGCGTTCTCTCATATCCTCCTCCACCCAAAGAACCGGCTGGCCCTCATCTCCAAAAATTGATTCAGTAAAACTCACCCATCCTTCAATCAGTACCAAAGTCCTACAGTGCCCAACCTCTTCATTCCAAGAATGGGGGACAGTCTAAGCAAAGGCATGGAGGCTGGAGATCGCAGGATGAGTTTGGAGAACACCAAGGAGGCCGGTTTTACTGGAGCATGAGAGTCTTGAGCAGTAACGAGGGAAGAACATCCTCCTCTCTCTTCTTTCTGTCTACACTTGTCTTTGCAGGTAGCATCATCATTTAAACATTTTGTTGTTCTTTTCATTTGTGTTCGAATCACTGAGTCCAAGAGAGGGGAAATGACTTGCCCACAGTCCTCCAGGTTGAGCCTCTTGACTCCCAACTTAGCATCATTTTGACCACCCGCTGTTGCAGGTACAATCACCATTCTCTGAATGCCTGACTGAAGGAGCAGATGAAGCCAGCCCCTCCTGGCTGACTGCCCAGGGACTCCACAGATAGAATTGGCCATGAGATTTTGCCTGCAGGTGAAAACATCTGTTCCCCTGCACTCTGAGCTAGCCCATATATATCCCTGCAAGGTGGAGGTGAGCCGCTGGCCTGCATCATTTCCAGGACTACAGGTCACAGCATGGGGGAGACATTTTAGTCTGATGGACAATGACGTACATTGGTGGCAGAGCTGGGAAAAGAACTCAGTTCTCCTGACTCCAGGCTTGGAGCTCTCACCAGAACTTGCTCTGGAGTCCAATGGCCAAATCCTGGGCACCCTGAACTGATGTCAGAGAGGATGCCCTGAAGCACCCTGGGAGAAAGAGAGAGGCTTCCAGAAGCAAGCTGTGCCAGCCAGGACTAGCCAAGAGCCAACCACTGTGCAAAGGCATGGAGGCTGGAGATGGAATGGCAAGTTTGGGGAACACCAAGGTTCTTACTCTGTGGTCAGTCCTGGGCCCTTCCTAAAGATGCTGAATCTTTAGTCTTTTCAATTTAGAGCTAAGAAGCATCTCCATCTGTCCTTCCTGGGAATGGGCCCCCCCTGGATCCCTGGCCTGCTTTCCGCTGACATCCCTTGTATCCTGGCACACTAACCCAGCCAGCAGGCATCCAGTAAATGCCTCCTTCATTGTGAGACCCTTAAGGATCTTAATGCTACATACTAGACACATACGTATACATCTGAGAGGAGTGAAGAAAATCTTCAAGATGACCAAGCATTAACAAAAGAAAGACAAACAAAACCCTTGTGACAAAGAAGCGGTGTTGGCCAGTCCACACACATGTGTCATTTTGAACCCCTCTGTCCTCAGGCGGGTCCCCTGGAGCCACGGCTGGTCACTGCGCTGGTCAGAGTTCCTCTCTTGTCCAAGATTGTGCCTTTTACAATGGGGACGTGACTGCACACACTCTCTTCGCTTCCCAGCATCTATTCATGCAAGTCTTCCCAGCTTTCTCTGACATTCTCTGTGTCTTCATTTCTCATGGGGAAGACTGTTCCGGTTCGTTCTTCCGCCAGGACGTGTCCAGCTTCTCCCCAAGTGAGGCCTCCCTCTTCGTTCTCTGGTTCTTTGCCACCACAAAGAGAGCTTTTGTACCAAGGGACCTTGGGTGTCTGTTCTTTGCTGCCCTTGGGAAGGAGGACTGGAGACAGAACAGACTTGCTGGGGTGCTGTCGGCTTCCCAAGGTCCAAAGAGGGGATCGCCAGGCCCCTCGATGAGGGGCCTGCGAGGAGAGCAGCCCTGGGCAGCCTGCCTTAGCCAGCCTCGAAAGGGATGGAGGAGCCAAGAGGAAAAAGTGTCCACTGGGTAGGGACCACTCAGAAGTGAAATGGGGGGATGTCGAACGCTCTCTCTCAACTGCTGTAAGCCCAAACCCACTCTTCCCAGGGCTGAAGGCAGAAAAGAGGAGACTGACCCCCAGAAGGTAGGGGGAATGTTTATATCTTCTCAGTAAATATCTCTTTGTAAAAGCTAATTGGTTAAAAGGTTAAACAGTGCTGAAGAGCTAATCACTGACAGTTGGCTGGGGCAATGGATAGAGTCCTAGACCTGGAGTCAAGAAGACCTGAGTTCAACTCTGGCCTCAGACACTTACTAGTTATATGAACCTGGGCAAGTCACTTCACCTTTGTTTGCCTCAGTTTCCTCAACTGTAAAATGGGGAGAATAGTATCCGCCCCCGAGGTTGTAAGGATCAAATGAGATCTTTGTAAAGCGCTCTGCAAACCTTCCAGTATGATAGAAGTGTGATGATGATCATTTCTGATGACTGAGATGGTGGGAATGCCCTGGAGGCTCAAGCCAATATCAACACAAGGCTGGCCAAGCTCTGGGCCACACCTTCGAGCCCTGAGGGGAATGGAACCCCAAGTCTTGGTGTGGGCGCCCAAAGGCCCCACGTCAGCTCCGTGCCATAGGAAGGCCCCAGAGGATCACAGGTTCAGTCTAGGGCTGGAAAAGGCCCTTGTGGTCACCTACTCTGACCCTCTTGTTTTACAGAGGAGGGAAATGAGGCCCAGAAAGGCACAGGGATGTGCCCAAGGAGGCCCAGGTAGGGCTGGAGCCCAGGGCTCCTGACTACTGAGCCACATGGGAAGGGGAGGGGGTAGTCTCAGCACAGACACAAGTCTGTTAATGGATTAACGAATCCGGATTAATCCAGAACCACTTCCTACTGTGCACACAGGCCTTGTTTGTGGTGGCCATGAGTAGAGTCCTTGAGGGATTAATTAAAACATGCCCAATTCAAGGATCCTTATTAAGTGCCAGCTGCATGTTCCCTGCTGGGAATACAGAGACAAAAACAAAGCAGGCCCTGCCCTCAATGAGTTTATATTCTACTAGGAAAACAGGATATGAGCTGATAAGGAAATCCAAGAGAATGGGAAGGGGATTCTCCCCTGTGCTTCCCATAAGGGGTAGCCCACGAACTGAGTCCAGAAGCTAGGAATCCTAAGAGGCAGATGTGCGTCCCATGCACCAAGCTTGGGCAACAGCCACTAGGCCCATTTGGCTGGGATATAAAGTGAGTGCAGAAGAGGGGCATGAAATAAGACTGGAAAGAAGCTGGAACCAGACAGTAGAGGGCAGCAGAGAGGTCGGGGTGGGAGAGGTAGGTCTGAGAATCATCAGCACAGAGAAAGTGATAAATCCATGGGAGCTGACGAGATCCCCGGGGGAAGTGGGATAGAAGAGAGCCCAGCACAGAAGCCTGAGGGACACCTATGGTCAGAGGGTGTGAGCTGCAGCAGGATCCAGCAAAGGGGACAGAGGAGCGGCCACAGAGGTAGGAGGAGAACCAGGAGAGAGGAAGGGGTGTCCTAGAAACCTAGAGAGAAGACTGTATCCAGGAGGAGAGAGGGGTCAGCAGTGTCACAGGCTGCCCAGAGGTCAAGGAGAATGAGGATGGAGAAAAGAGATCACAGGAAACTTTGGAGGGGACGGTTTTGGCAGAATGATGAGATCACAAGCCTGAGTGTTAAGGGCTTGAGAAGAGAGGAAGAGGAGAGGAGGTGGAAGCACCTAGTGTAGGCGGTCTTCTCAAGGAGTTTAGTATCCAAAGAGAAGAGAAATAGGGTGACAGCAGCCAGTAGAGAAGGAGAGACTGAGGATGACGAGGGGAATCAGCTGGAGGAGACAGGGTGAAAATGGGACCACTTATGCTTAGAGATGAGTCTGCCTTGGCATGGCCAGCCAAGGGAGAAGGAGCAATCCAGGGCTCAGGCCTGGCAGGGCAAGAGCTGCAATAAGATAAAGGGGCAAGGGCCTCAGGAGAAGAGGAGAGTGGAACCGTTTCACCAAGGGCTCAAGGTCAGGAGGGGAGGAGATCGTAGCCAATGCAGGATGATGGCCTGGGAAAGAACTGAGAGGCTGAGGGGCTGAGGTCAGAGGGAGGGGCTGAATGATGATGGACTGGGATCAGAGAAGGGAATTCCAGCGTTCACAAACTTGGGGGTGATGCCAAGGTCAAGGGCATGGCCATCCCCCTGGGTGGATGAGCTGGGGAGGGAGAGCAGCTCATGGGAAGTGGTGGGGGGGCTCACAGTCCAGCAGACTGTCACCCATGCTTGGCGTTCCTTCTCTAATCTGCTTTAGGAGGTTTGAGTGTTTGAGAGGGCATCACTAGGGAGGATGAAGACCCCTAGGATGAGGGCAGGAGCTGGGGGGAGGAGAGTAGGCCAGGGAAGCAAGCACCGACCTCAGTGAGAAAGGAAGGGGAGGGTCCTGGAGGTTGGTAGAAAACAGCCACCACCAGAATTCTGTTTGGGTCTTAGATACCGAGTGAGGTCCACAATGGAAAGAGTACCCCTTGTCAGACTGCTGGGCAGCACCATGGTGCACAGAGCGCCAGGCCTGGAGTCAGGAAGACTCATTTTCCTGAGTTCAAATCAGGCCTCAGACACTCACTAGCTGTGTGACCTTGGGCAAGTCACTGAACCCTGTGTGCCTCAGTTTCCCCATCTGTAAAATGAGCTGGAGAAGGAAGTGGCAAACCCCTCCAATATCTCTGCCAAGAAAACCCCAAATGGGGTCACGAAGAGTCAGACACGACTGAAAAAAAGCCCCCAAAACACAAGGAAACACCACCACAGGGAGGGCTCCTAGGAAGTGCCCCTCCCTTGGTCCCGCCTCCTCCTTGGCCCCACCCATTCCTCCCATTTCCCCCCTCCCAGGCTGTCTTGGTAGTGGCAGGAGAGTAGGACCAGAACAAGCCCCTCCCCTTCTCTGGCCACACCCCCGACTCCGCCTCCCAGGGCACGCTGTCCTTGTAAGCAGCGCAGGAGAGCAGGACTGGTCGCACTGATCAGGCCCCGCCCCCTCGCCGGTCAGGCGCCCGCCCCCATATGGCTCCACCCCTCAAGGCTCCGCCCCCTCGCCTTCCTAACCGGGGCAGGCTGTTCTGGTAGTGCAGGGTGGGCACGATGCTGGGGGCCAGGCCCAAGTCTCCGCTGCTTCCCTTGTCTCTCGTGTCTCTGCCGACATCCCAGAAGGAGACCCCAAGGCTCCGGCGCGCGGGGCGGCCGTGGCAGCCGCCTTGAAGGCGGAGAAGAAACCGGAGCGGGCCGGGCCCCGGGGACAGCGCCATGGGGCCCGGCCTCAGGTTCCTCGCCGGTCGCCCAGGCAACCCGGGCGCCTGCGTAGTGCCGCCTCTGCCGAGCTGGCGCGGCGCCCCCCCCACCCCCACGTGCCGCCTGCCAGAACGGCCCCTTTCCACGTGGCTTTCCGCGGTGTGTGGGCTCACCAGCCACGTCCGCTGAGCTTGCAGTCCACTGCAGCCCCCGGATCCTTTTCAGAACTCATCTTGTCCCGCCTAGTTACTTGGCATTTATTCCTGTTGCATTTTTCCGTGTTAGATTGAATGAATGAATATGAAAAGCATTTGTTAAGCACTTAGTATGAAAATAGCCAAGCCGGACAGCCCCAGCTTTTAAAGAGCGCGTGTTCTACCTGGGGGGGGGGGGGAACAGAAGAGAGTGCAGCGGGAGGACCGACAGGGAGGCCCAGAAGCCCTAAGGGGCAGCCCCAGAGGGAGGGGGCAAGGGCTGCAACTGGTAGGGCCTAAGATTGTCAAACGTGATAACCTACTTCAGTATAATCAGTTTCCTTTGTAACCCTGTGTATTTTATTTTGTGGCCCTGAAACCAACTTAACCTGACTTCTCAAATTGCCCCATTTTCCAGACACTCTGGACTCAGGGTGTGCAGGAGGCCCTGAGCATGTCAAGGCTGAAGTCCCTCCTGGGCTTCCAATGGTCAGGAATGAGAACATTCTGCATTCAAGGTTCCTGAGCAGGAGAAAGGACAGAGGCCATGCACAACCATGAGTCATGTTTTTTTTTTTTTTTTTTGCAGGGCAATGGGGGTTAAGTGACTTGCCCAGGGTCACACAGCTAGTAAGTGTCAAGTGTCTGAGGCCGGATTTGAACTCAGGTACTCCTGAATCCAGGGCCTGTGCTTTATCCACTGCGCCACCTAGCCGCCCCCCATGTTTTTTTTTTAAAGACCCCATGTATACACCCTGGCATGCCAGTAGTCCTGCACAGTGAACTTCATTGTTCACCCTGAGGTTTCCTGGGATGCCAAAGAGCAGCTGGAATTGACTGACATTGATGTGGGTGACCTGTGGGGCAGCCCATTCTTGAAGCATTCCTAGCCAAGAGTCCTTGGATGGGCCCTTCCAACTGACTCCCAGGTCTGGGGTGACCAGCTACTCCAGCCTCCTCCCCTTCACAGCTGAAGACACTGATCTATAACTAGTGTTTGGTTTATTTGCATCCAGGTGAACAAGGAGTTAATGGAGTTCTTTTACAACTCCATTTTCAAAATTCCAGCAAAGCTTTTCTCTTGTGGAGAAATGTTGCTGTGAGATACAGTAACAACTGGTTAAAGTAATGGACTCTTCTCAGTTAGGGAAAAGCATGCCCATATAAGGAATGGCAAGGCATTATTATCTAGTAAACTAGGTCAATTCAAGAATTTGAGAAAAGTAAGTTTTTCAGGGCTAGAGGGAGAACTGATAAAAACCAATTTGAGCTGACTCTCCCCAGTGCTCTAGTAAAAGTAGGTAAAAGTTCAACCCTAGTCACCACTGCACTTATTAATATTAACTTCTCCTCCCATGCCTAAAATCTCCACCCTATTTTTGATCATGGGTTGCATGAAGGTGTATGTGGCTGGGAGGGGTAATATATGAAGGAGAATTTAGTTAGAACTCTTCCAGGAAGATTGTGAACCTGAGCCTAGCAACCTACAGGCAAGGGACTTAGTGAGTCAGGGCTTAGGATAAATAAGGGCTGCTTACTCTTAGCATTGGCATTTACTAATTGGTTTTACTGTGGGTGCCCATTCTTATGAAAATGCAATAAAAGGCTTTTGTCATATCAAAGTTGCCTCTGAAAGAACTTATTTTGAGAAGGTGGTATGCACCTGTTTCTCCCAATGGGAAAGTAAGTCCGTGAATTACCGGAGTTATACTTTGATCTTTGGGTTTTCTGATATCAGAAGTAATGACTAAGTTTTTATAGGGTGAGTCAGTCTAGATTCCTTTACTCTCTACAATGTTTGAGATCTGAGTAAAGGACTGAACTATCAAATAATCAATCTCATATTACCTGGGTCTTGGGGGATGACCAGTAATAGCAATCCATTTGAATTTGCAGGTGAGATGAAGCTGGGAGAGAGAGTTAACATGCTGGATGACAGGTTCCAAAACGATATAGAAGGGTCAGCTAGGTGGTACAGTGGATAAAGCACCAGCCCTGGATTCAGGAGGACCTGAGGTCAAATTTAGCCTCAGACACTTGACAGTTATTAGCCGTGTGATCCTGGGAAAGTCACTTAACCATCATTGCCCCCCCCCCAAAATATGTCAACAGGCTAGAATGTTGAGCCAAACTGAACAAGATGGAATTCAATAGAGACCAGTGTAAAGTCCTGCCCTTTGGGTAAAAAAATCGATTTCACAAATTCAGAATGGGGAAGATATGGATAGATAGTTTATGTGAAAGAGACTAAGGGTTTTACTGACCACACAATATGAGCCCATATTCTGGTGGAACAGCCCAAAACACCCAGTCATTTTCCATCAAGCCATCAATGAATCCATGGTGCCTCCCCCCTGCTACTTGCTACCCAGTGTCAGACCAATCTAGTACTGGAAAGAGGTGCTGATTCTCCATTCTTTTCTTCGTCCTGTCTGATTGTGGGTGACAACAGTTGCCTTTCTGCTCTCAGGTCCTGTGCCTTGTCCACTCCCTTGATTCTGTCAATGGCTAGAGCTTAAACTGTTTATCATTCAGAAATGGCTGTTGGGCTTTCAGATATCTCCTCAAAGAGTCTTCCAGAGTGGGAACGGGCAACTTGATACCAAGAAAGTCACAGGAGTATTTCCTAGTAAAGGCAGGGAGGGCTGGGGGTATTGCCTGAGTCACAGGGAAGAGCTGAGTCCTCCACTTTGCAAAGGACTGTACCCTCCTGGAGTCTGTGAGTGAAATTGAGAATTGTGTTTTAGTTCGAGGCTCTCTTGTCTTGCTGCCATTGAGACTCAATGGCTGAATGGGGTCTTTGCTGATACTCTTGTATTTGAACTTCCCACTGGTATCGGGTGGAACGCAGAACTTTGCTTGATAAGTCTTAAGGGTTGGCATCAACTAAGGGAAAACACTACCACCTAGTGGCAACAGTAGGAAACGACAACCTGCTCCAGTGTCTTTACCAAGAAAACCCCAAATGGGGTCACCAACAGTCAGACACAACTGAATACCACCACACACGAAGCCCCTTAAGAGAGAGTTCGTAACCTGGGGACCATGGGGCCACCAAGATCTCTGTAAACAGATCTCAGGCGGTCCATGAACTTGGATGGGAAAACCATTACAACTCTTTCAATTGAATCGGGTTCCCTTATCATCCAGTTCTTTTATTTTACAACTTTAAAAACATTCTGAGAAGGGTTCCTGTCAGTGGGTCCAGGACAAAGGGGCAAAGGTTAAGGTTTAGTCCCAACAACAACCCTCTGAGGAAGCCAGGAAAGATGGTGCCCAGGAGACCACTCAGCTGGGAAATGAGTAGGGAGCTGGGTACTGGGAGGAGATGGACCTTTTTTTTTTCAACTCCATTGGAATCTTCACTTTTCTTTTGCTCACTCAGATCAAAGCCTTATCTGCTACTGGTAATTTACACTTGAGGGTGAAGGACTTTCAGAGCCTGCCTGAGTTGGGATTGCAGGAGGACTGTCTGTAGAAGCTGCTAGACCCCAAGAATCTGATGGTATATGGGCATTTTATGTCAGGAATGTTTTCTACTACTTTTTTTTTTTTTAGTGAGGCAATTGGGGTTAAGTGACTTGCCCAGGGTCACACAGCTAGTAAGTGTTAAGTGTCTGAGGCTGGATTTGAACTCAGGTACTCCTGAATCCAGGGCCAGCGCTTTATCCACTGCGCCACCTAGCTGCCCTTCCACTACTTTTCAAAGCAGCTTCATCCGAGGTTCAGTCGACTCTGTGGGCCAGCCTGAGAATTCACACTCTATTCATAACATTGTGTGCTATCCTAGAAACCTAAACACCTTTTATCATCATCACCATCACCTTTACCATCATCCTCTTCATCATCCTCATCCTCCTTCTCCTTCTCCTCCTCTTCCTCTTCCTCCTCCTTCTCCTCCTCATCATTCGATTTAGCCTGGAACCTGAACTCCATTTGAAAGATTATGAGGTAGCCTGGGAACCGAAATACCATTTATAATATTGTGGGCTAACCTGGGAATCTAAAGTCCCTTTATAACATCATGGGCTAGCCTGGGAAATGAAATTCTATTTATAATATTCTGCACTAGACTGTGAACCAATACAATATTTATATTATATCTATAGAATACTAATAATAGTTCATAGTACTTACTATGTGCCAGGCTAAGTGCCTTACAAATATTATTTCATTTGAGCCTCACAACAACCTTGGGAAGTAGGTGTTATTATTATTAGTATTCCAATTTGATATATGAGGAAACTGAAGCAAAGAGAAGTTAAATGACTTGTCCAGGGTCACACAGCTAGTAAGTGTCTAAGACTCCATTTGAATTCAAGGGTTCCTGACTTGAGGCTTGGTGCTTTACTTCCTAGGAGCATCCAACTTACACACCAACTTTTACAATACAACCCATTGGCAGATTGATATTATTTTTATTTTATTTTATACAAATATTCAAATTATGACTCAAAACATTTAAAGAGCTAAGGAAGACTTTTTGTGGGTTTTTATTTATTTATTCATTCATTCATTCATTCATTCATTCATTCATTCATTTATTTATTTTGCGGGGCAATGAGGGTTAAGTGACTTGCCCAGGGTCAGACAGCTAGTGAGTGTCAAGTGGCTGAGGCTGGATTTGAACTCAGGTCCTCTTGAATCCAGGGCTGCTGCTTTACCCACTGCACCACCTAGCTGCCCCCTTTTTGTGTTTTTTTAAACAATGTTTAAAAGTTTCCTGGAATGGGGGGGGGGGCGGGGAAGGTAGGTGGCGAAGTGGATAAAGTGCCAGCCCTGGATTCAGGAGTACCTGAGGGGCAGCTAGGTGGTACAGAGGATAGAGCACTGGCCCTGGATTCAGGAGTAACTGAGTTCAAATCTGGCCTCTGACACTTGACACTTACTAGCTGTGTGACCCTGGGCAAGTCACTTAACACCCATTGCCCCACCAAAAAAAAGTTTCCTGGATCTATTTCAGGTAATAAAAGATGACCAGATATATATTATCATCCCTTAATGATAAACATTACAAAATACTTATCAAGTTACTGTAAAATAACGGAAATTCATAGTATATAAGTGAATAGAGTTACTCATCCCTAATGGTCACAGATACTGATTTAATAATGATTGCTTTAGGGGCAGAGAAGTGGCAAAGTGGATAGAGCACCAGCCCTGGAATCAGAAGGACCTGAGTTCAAATCCAGCCTCAGACACTTACTAGCTGTGTGACCCTGGGCAAGTCATTTAACCCCGACTGCCTCTCAAAAACGCCAAACCAAAACAAATAATGATTGGTTTGCACCTGGGTTTCAATTTCCAGCTCTGACACTTACTGGTTGTGTGACCTTGGACAGGTCATTTCACACCTCAGCCTCAGTTTCCTTAATGGGCTCCAGAAATTCCCTTCTCTCCCCTTCACTGTTCCCATTCTAATCCAGGTCTCTCTACCCCTTACTTATCATACTGCAGTCACTTCCTAACTGGCTTCCCTGCCTCTGGTCTCTCTCCCTTAGAGGGAGGGTGACAGAAGAGCATTGAATTTAGAATAAGTGAACTCAGCTTCAAAGCCCATCTCTGCCACTTAATGCCTGTGATCTTTGCCAAGTCACTTTATCTCCCTAAGGTTCAGTTTCTTCATCCATAACATGACAGAGGATCCTGTGATCCAGATCACCAGAAGATTGGCAGCTCTGCCAGGGACCATCCAGGGGCCTCAGAACTGAGACTGTTGGGGCTGGGAGGGGCTGTGAGAACAATAGGATGTGAGCTGGACCGAGACAAGAATCACCACTAGAACGTTCTCAAGCCCCTCTCCTTGAAGACCGCCAAGAAGGAAAATCCCCTTTCTCTTGAGGTAATTGATTCTACTTTGGGATAATTCGAGTTGTTGGGAAGCGTTTGCTTGCACTGAGCTTACGTTGGTTCCTTTGCGTCTTCTGGCCTTTGCCTCTCGTGCCAAGCAGAAGCAACAGGCTTCCTCTCCCATAGAACAGCCCTTGGGCTCCTTCAAGACAGACCTCAGTTTTCTTCTGAGTCTTTTCTTCCCTGGTACAGACGTGCCCATCTCCCTTCTGTGTGTAGCGGGGTCCCTGCATCCCTCTCATCATTCTGGTTGCCCTCCTCTGGACTCCAGGCAGCTTATCAATGCCCTTGCCAAAGTGTGGCACCCGGGCCCAAACCCCCCAGTCCATGGGTGGTCTGACTGGGGAGGGAACAGTGGGGCGGTCGCCTCTCTCATTCTAGACACTGTATGTCCCTTCGTGCAGACGAAGGCATTTTTTCCACTCCTTATTAAGTTTATGAGATTTGCTCTCTGGGGGACAAAGAAAAGATATCTTGCTTAAGAAGTGGTAAATAAACAGTACGATACTGAGCCGAGAGGGACCAGGAAAGGACTTCGGATTGTCCAGTGAAGGAAGCCTGAAAGGGATTTCTTTTAGAACCTACGTACTCCATTATCTTGTGGGTGAATGGACACCAGATGAAGACATGGCATAACTGGGAAGGAATGAGACAAACTTCCATAAAATACACAAGAAAACCCATCATGCGAGGCAGGCGTGGACCTCCGCCAGTGATGTGCAAGGGAAGGCAGCGTGGGGTGGTGGGAAGACCTTGGACTGGAAGTTGGAAGCCCTGGGTTCCCATCGAAAGTTCCCTGACGCTTCTTGGCTGGGGAACCCTGGGCAAGGAAACCACATCAGAAAATCCATTTCTCCATGTATAGTCATGCAGAGAAAACATGGAATTATGCCCATGGAGAGCATAGGATCCCAGGATCAAAGATACTGAACTGGAAAGGATTTCAGAAGCCATCTAGTCTGACTCCTCCCATTTTGCAGATGAAGAAACTGAGGCCTAGAAATGTTACATGACTTATTTAAGGTCACCCAGCTGGAAAGTGTAGTAAGAAATGTTCACAAGAAAACTAGTTATTTATTGTGAGGATCAAATGCAATCATATTTGTAAAGATTTAGCCAGAGCCTGGCACAAGAAGATGCTTAACAAACACATTCCTTAGGAGAAGGTGAGCTCCTTGAGAGTATTTGTATTTGTTTTTGTTTTTGTGGGGCAACGGGGGTTAAGTGACTTGCCCAGGGTCACACAGCTAGTAAGTGTCAAGTGTCTGAGGCTGGATTTGAACTCAGGTCCTCCTGAATCCAGGGCCGGTGCTTTATCCACTGTGCCACCTAGCTTTCCCCTTCACTCTTCTATTTGTATAGCCTTTAGCATCCATCAGGTGTTCAATAAATGGTTTTCTCATTCATTCAAACAAGATATTTGTATAGCACAGTGCCCGGCACACAGTAAGTGTTTATGTAAATATCTTCTTTTTCTTGATCTTGTTCTTGTTCTTCATCATCATTCACAGCAAAGCAAATTCCATTTTATAATCTATAAGTAATAAACCCAGTGGGAGTTTGCATTCTCTCCATCTACCTTTCAGTCAGTTGTGTGACAGGAAAGATCCAATGATGCTGAAGAAAGTCATTCGGGAAAGCTTGACTGTTGTTTCCTGCTCATATTTTCTTCGAGCGTAACCTCATTGTATTTTCAGGGTTCAGCTCAGTGCCTAGCACATCAGGAATGCTTGAGCTTGGTTGATTGAAGATGTGAGTAGATCTTTCTCCTAATAATTTTTTTAAGATGAGAAAGTATCTAAATACTTACCATGTATCAGGCCCTTTGTTAGAAAGTAGACATATCACTCAGTAGTTGTGAATAGTAATTTTTATAATATATATATTTATACATACACATAGACATACATATACACACATACAAATATGCATGCATATTTTCTCTTTCTCATCTTCATGGTTCCTGGGGACCTGTCACTGGGTGAATGGGGTCTCTGATCTGGGCCAGGAGCAGGAGCCTTGGGGATGTTAGTCCAGGATTCCCAGTCTGGGTTTTATAGCCAGCTGAGCATCAATGCCCTGAGGAGCAAGAGTCCTAGCTCCTCCGAAGCTGATAGTGATTTTGACTCTACATATGACCTTGGAAGGAGCCTAACATTAGGAAGTAGGAAGTAAGAAGTGGGAGCCCAATACTTTGTATCCCCAGAGACCAAAGAAGTGTAGAGGACATTGTGCCCCCAAAGGTGTCATGAGAAAACGTATGTTTATTCTCGATAGATCTATGAAGTAAATGTTAGATCTGTTTTGGTTCCACCAAAAGTGCATTAATGTGCCTGTTTTTCTGCATGTCCTCCAACATTTGTAATTTTCCCTTTTTGTCAACTTTGTGAATTTAATGGATAAAAGAACCCCAGAGTTGCTTTTATTTGCATTTCTATAATCATTTATGATTTGTAGCATTTTTTGCATACACACATGTATTGAATCACATCTTATATTACATACATTATATTTATTATATTATATATTCTATTCTATTTATTATATTATATAAAGAATCTACTCATATCCTTTGATAGAGGGAGTAGCTCTTTTACATTTGAATCTGTTTATTCTTTATAAATCTTGGAAATAAAACCTACCCCAAACATTTCCCTCCACTTATGTTTCCCTTCTAATTTTAGCTACATTTTGCGTGTGCAAAAACTTTTACATTTTATGTAATTGTTTATGTCAAATTGTCTAGTTTATCATCTGTGATCCTTTCTATCCCTTGTTTGGTCATGAACTCTTTCTCCTATCCATAGATCTGAAAGTAATTTCTTCCTTGTCACTCTGTTTATAATGTCACCCACTATCCCTCTATGTCATAGAACTTAGATTGATACATGGTGCGAGATTTTTGTCTGTACTTAAGTTTCTGCCAGATGACTTTCCAGTGTTCTTGGCAATTTTGGTCAAATAATGAGCACTTAGTAACTAGGGTCTTAGGTTTATCAAACACTTTGGTTATGGTGTTTATTTGCTTCTGTGTGTTTTGTACTGAATCTAAGCCACCAATCAAAATATTTTTTTTATCAAAGTATTTAACTACACCAAATCATTTTGATGATTACTGCCTTGAAGTAGAGTTTGAGTTCTGTTATTACTATGCCTCCCTCCTTCCCACTTTTTTTTTCATTTACTTCCCTTAAGACTCTTGACCTTTTTTGCATCTAGGTAAAATCCACTATTAATTTTTTCTATCTTTATAATGTACCCCCTTTCATAGTTTGATTGGCATGGCACTGATTAGATTAATTTGGGAGTAGTACTGTCGTTTTTATTATATTGGTTTGGCTGACCCATGAGCAATTAATATTTCTTCGATTATTTAGGTTTGTCTTTATATAAAGAGTTTTTTATAGTTGCATTTGTATCGCTCCTGTGTGTGTTGGTAGGCAGGCTACCAAATATGTTTTACATTTGGTAGGGTTTTATTTTGTTTTTGTTTTTGTTTTGGCGGGGCAATGAGGGTTAAGTGATTTGCCCAGGGTCACACAACTAGTAAGTGTCAAGTGTCTGAGGCCAGATTTGAACTCAGGTCCTCCTGAATCCAGGGCCAGTGCTTTATCCACTGAGCCACCTAGCTACTCCCAGGTAGTTATTTTAAATGGAATTTCTCTATCTCTCCCCACTGGGTTGTGTTGTTTATATACATAAATTATGTAATTGCTGTGGGTTTATTTTATATCCTTCAATTTTGTTGATGTTATTTGAATTAAATTTTTAGTTGACACTTTAGGGTTCTCTGAGTTAACCTTCATATCATCTATTTAAAAAACGGTAATTGTGCTTCCTTTTTACCTATGCTTATTCCATTAATTTATTTTTCTCATCTTACTGCTACAACTAACATTTCTAGCACAATATGAATTAGTAGTGATGATAATGAACATCCTTGCTGTGCCATTGATCTTACTGGAAAGTCCTCTAGTTTGTCCCCATTACACACATTACTGGCTCTTAGTTTTAGATACAACTTATCATATTAAAGATCTGTTTATTCATATGCTTTCTAGATTTTTTCTGCAAAGGAAGAATGTACCTAAATGCAGAACTCATGCTTCCTCATACCTTGATGGGTTAAAGCAATGATCAGACTAAAGGAGGGTTTTTTTCAGTCAATGGAAGCATCCCTTGAGGTCACTTTTGAGCAGCTGGAAAAGAAAATCCTTGGAGTATTTGAAGAAAGTAAAGGATTTTAGAAAATACTTCTCTAGGGTATGCTATAAGTTAAAAGGTTATTGTTTGATGAAAGAAAAAATAACTTTCACCTTGGCTTTGTATAGGCATGAAATGCATCTTATTGTTTAGAAATTGTAACTCCAGATTGGCTTGTGTTAGAGAAATTTCCAAGGGCCTGGACTCTGCTGGGAAGGACTTTTCTCTAAGCAAAAAAGAAAAAAAAAAAGTTTAGTTAGAATAATTTAAATGAATCAAAAAATGTTCTGGCAGGCTTGTGTCTCAAGTTCCAAGGACAGATTTTTCTTCCACAGTGTAAACACTAGAGTGGAATCATTATAAGCTTTTCTCCCCCGCCCCTTTTTTTCAGGGCAATAAGGTTAAGTGACTTTCCCAGGGTCACACAGCTAGTAAGTGTCAAGTGTCTGAGGCTGCATTTGAACTCAGATCTTCCTGAATCCAGGGCTGGTGCTTTATCCACTACGCCACCTAGCTGCCCCCAAAACCTTTTAGATTTTAATGGAGACAGGGTAAATCTTAGAGAATGGAGAAGAGAGCAAGAGTATAACATGTGCCCAGTGGAAATGGAGGTAGAAAGGTGAGTCTGTGGGGATTAAGGAAAGGCACTAAAGACTACCACCTAAAGCATCACCTGGTCTTCACCTAAAAGACTACCTTAAGCTGCTGAGTACGCCCTGGGGGACAATGACTAGTCTATGTTTGTGGGACTTAGCCATTGCTTTTGTTGCCCCTGGGAATAGAGTTCTGGGAAGTCATTTCTTTAGGATGAACCGAATACATTACCTGAGCCAGGAAAAATGTGACTGGACTCCAGGAATTCTAGACATGGGTGACCTGCAGTTGATTGCGACCCCTCTGCGCTGTCTCATATTAATATTGAATATTCAATGTCAACCAAAGTAAAAGTCCCCCCCCAAAAAAAAAGACAGGAGACTTCATGTTTCACTCAAAGTAGAATTCTTATTCAAGTTCCAACTTTTCTCTAAAACATGGGGAAAATCTTCAACAGAAGGAGTTACATTTAACTATTAAGGGAATCCAGTTTAGACTCCAAATTTTCTGAAATGCTAAGGGGAGGCAATCAATTCAATTAACAAATATCATCACCACACTGCCACCTTTATCAGGTACCCAGTCAAGCATCTAGGACACAGAAGACGTCCACGCTCTCAAAGGAGACACAAGATTCACATGCGGAAAATGGTAGATTAGGAGTTTTTTGCTTGGCTTTCTTTAAATCTCAGTGATACAGAAACTTTTAAAACACACCAACAATGAAAGACTCTTGTAAAATGGGTACTTACAGGTCATTCCTTATGTTTTGGATGCTTGACTAGACTGGAATCTTTTTTTTTAGACTGGAATATTTTGTTGCCATGTCTCCTGGTGGTGGTGGGGGGAGTTAGAGGGGGCTCCTCTTAGCTACCAGTAAAAGCAACTTGGAAAGTTATTCTAACCTTCAGGACCAATAAGCTCTATTTGAAAGGCGTGGCCAAGCTCTGGTAGTGTGGCCCAACATTTTTCTTCAGGGACATATAGTTAAGAAATTTTTAAGTGGCAGAGTCGAGAGAGAATAAGAATGTTCTCAATGTGTCCTGAATAGACCCAAGACCCAAAGCCATAACCGCTGGCTAAGGTCCAAGCAGTGTCATTTAAAGAGCACAACTCATGCTTGAAGAAAAGACTATTCTATATCATCCTTCCCCTAGTGCCCTTATCTAGTACAACTCCTTCCAAACAGGGAGAATTTATTTACTCTGGTAACTACTTATAAAAATCATTTGTGATTCCCAGGAAAGATTCAAGGGCTTCTGGACACTTCTCCATCAGTGTTGGAGACATCTGTGAGACTCTCAGGAAGATAACAAGGAGCCCATATGAATGGAAGCTTGAAGGAGCAACGAGATGCTTCCCTCATCAGGAATATATTTGGATGATGGCACGGCTGAGGGCCAACATGTGAATGAATGGACAGTGGGCATAGGACTGGGCACTTAGCTCTAGAGAGAGAGTCCCCTTTTTCTCCCTCCATTTTCAGATTCTCTGGGGAAAAGTGGAAGGCCTAGACCAGAGCAAACAGGTGGCCTTTAATTTGTACTGGTTCCAAGCCTGGCTGTTGAGTCTTCTGCCCTATCCTCACCCACCTGTTTCATGGGTCTTCCTTAGCTATGAATGGGTCTGCCTTCTAGAACACTGAAAATATTTTCTAAGCATTTTGTCACTCCCTGATTGAACTCGCCCACATTTCTACCACAGTAGGAGGCGACCGTGAACTTCAGGTAGTCTTGGTGAACCGAATACCCCACCGAGATGCCATCGGGAACTACTGGTGCAAAAGCGATGTTGGCTACCAAGGGGCTGCTCAGTGTGTTGGTCAAGAGGATATTTTCATTGAGATAAGAATACGCAGGATCCTGGAAGAAGTCGGGGATCAAGGGGCCTCTCTTTGCTGCTGCCAGGAACCTGAGGGCAAACAAGTGCCTGTCGAATCCCTGACCTGGGGAACAGACAAAAGGTTGTTAGCTCCCTGAGGCAAGGAGAGAGAGAAGCCATCAGAGGATGCTGGGGCTCCTGGGGGGCCTCAGTGAGTCACACACACTCACGCCCACTCCCAGCCCCATATACACCAGTTCTACAATGTGAGGAACACTTGGGACCTTACAGAGCATGAGAGACCAAGGCACAGAGACGTGGTGACAAGCTGAAGGTCACGTAGCAAGTTGACAGCAGAGCCAGCTCTAGATCTGGGCCCTGCGGGTGACTTTGGGGAAACCGCTTAACTTACCAGCCCTCCGTTTCCTCCACGATGCCCAAGGCCCCTTCCCACTCAAAGGTTGTGATCCATGATTTTATGACCCAAGTCTTTCTTTTTTTAAAAATTTTTAAAATTTAAAGTTTTTTTTGGGGGGGGCAGGGCGATGGAGGTTAAGTGACTTGCCCAGGGTCACACAGCTAGTAAGTGTCAAGTGTCTGAGGCCGGATTTGAACTCAGGTACTCCTGACTCCAGGGCTGGTGCTTTATCCACTGCGCTACCTAACTGTCCCTGACCCGAGTCTTTCTAGCTTGGCAGGTCTGTGGAGTTCTTGCGGCACTAGCTTAGCCTTCAGGAAGGCAGAGCCATCCCTATGTCACAATTGGAGGGGGACCCCAGGGAAGGATAGACACTTCTCTCTTCTACAAAAGACTCTACTGCCCCATGGAAGAGTAAAAATAGGGCTTCCCTCCTCCGGAAGGATTCCTCAGTCAGGAGTCCCTCGACCCCCATTTGCACTCACCCATGGCGGCCTCTCGGATCAGTCGTACGTGGTACTCTGAACAGTCAGACAGCATATTCCGAAGGTCCCTCACTTTGTACCGGTAGGCCTCCCTGATGAAAGCCTCGGAGCACCTCTTGGTGTAGACGGAGGCAGGACGAATGATCTCCGTCCGGCCGTGCTTGAAGGTCCCGGTGCTACACGCCTCGTAGGTCGGTACCGTCTGCCCATAGAGCGAAAGGAAAGCCATCTGAAAAGAGAGTTGGATCATGGCGTCCGGGCTCACCTTCTGCCTCTTCAGGAAGGTTTTCCCTCCCTTCTCAAAGCGGAAGCACTGAAACGTCAAGGATTTCTTCATAGCTTCAAAGTTTTCCTTGGCTTTCGAAATGGCTTCTCTTAAGGTGTCGTTCAGGTTGAAGTCTAGCTTCCTCACGAAGTAAGAGGAGTCCACGTTAGCCAGGTAGGAGTGGGGGGTGACCATGGGCTCCTGGGTGCTGTCTTTAAAGATCTCACTCATGAAGCGGATCACTGCCACACCATCCCCCCAAGAGGTCTCCAGGTTGACGCCTGCAGAGCCGTCCTTGGTGAGGATTAAGTTGAAGGACTTGTCAAACCAGCGGTTCATCCCGTCCCCGTGGTGGAGGGTCTGAACTAATTGGTCAATATCTGAAACAGGGAAGTCGTCTAGACACAGGCTGAAGATGGCCGTTTCCACAAGTCTTAGGGCCTCTTCGTTGCCATTTTGCAACAGCTCATTCCGCATCTGGGCCCAGGTGTCTCTGTTTTCACTGGTCAGGTATCCCAGGGGGAATTCGGGGGTGGGACTTTCGTCTGACAGAATGTACTTCAAGTGGGCATGGATTTCTGAGGCCTTCACAATATTCCCATCGCCATCCAGGACATTGAAGGCATAAAAATTCCCATTTCGTATCACCAAAATGTGCATCCCACTTTCATCGGTGATCAACTCATCCTTCTTGGGGAGGGGAACACGGGTTGTGTTGAAAAGCCTGTAGAACTGAGACATATCCAGAGGATAGGCGCTCACCATGGAGGCCGCTGTGCACACGATGTCTGGAGAGATGAACTGAATGAGTTTCTTGAATTGTTCATTGTCGGTCTTCTCTGGGTACAAATGCATGACCTCTGGCTCAAGGTATCCAGCCCTGAAAGTCTTCAGGAACCGGATTGATGACATGGTCAGGTTGGTCGCTCGGGTGAGCTGGTCATTCTGTTCTGGGTTTGGATCTGCTTGGAAGGCGAGAGCTGCATTACTGTGGAAAGCTATAGAATCACGAAGAGCCAAAAAGGCATCGATCCACATTGCTAAAACAAAAGAAAGAAGAAGAAAGACAAGAAGGAAGGAAGAAAGAAAGAAGATAAGAAAGAAAGAAAGGAAGAAAGGAAGGAAGGAAGGAAGGAAGAAAGAAAGAAAGAAAGAAAGAAAGAAAGAAAGAAAGAAAGAAAGAAAGAAAGAAAGAAAGAAAGAAAGAAAAGAAATGTTTGTTGACAAAGGGTCAAATTCCATCTGGTTCAATTCAAAACACACTTTTAACAGCACTCTGTGTTATGTACCAGGAGATGCCAAGGTTGGATAAGATAGAAAGGTCCTGCCTTCATAAAGCTTACCTTCTAAAAAGCTGATAAATATTCCAATTTATATCTTTTTGTGTGTGTGAAATTTATATAATTCTTAAAGAAGTAATAGAGAAATATAACTATACTGAATACCAATGTACATCCTAGGGTCTGCAAGGACAACTTGTGTCCTCAAATAGTCCTTGGGCCTGGTCACTAGACCATGGCCTGGTCGAGGGGCAAGAAAAAACAGTTAAGCAAAAACACCCCATAGAGTGTTTATATCTGCCAATGGATGCAGTATTCCACCCATACGGCCTCCAGTGAGTCATGGGAGACATGCTGCATTATCTCTTCTCTGGTCCCAGAGCTGTGGAAATTTATTTTGATTTGGGTACCCTGCCTTTGGGCTGAGATTAAAAAAGCCTGAGACCCTTGGGTTTTTTTCTGTGTGAGGGGCTGGTGCCCCTCCCCCTCCACTTCAGCTGAGCCAAAAAAGCCCCATGGGCTTTTCAGGATGCCAGGTCAGATGGCTGGGGGAAAAAAAAAAAAAAGAAGCCCCAGCTCCCTGCGCCCTGAGGGGAGCTGCCCCGGAGATCCCAGGCTTGTCCTGCCAGGCCCTAGCATAGCCTGTGGGGAGGTCCCAGGCGTGCCGCAGAAGGCATGGCCCCTGGAGCCCCAATGGGCATAGCCCTAGTACGGCTGGCGGGTTAACTTGGCGTGTTCAGGGGCGCAGAGAGCCCGAGGTTTGAGGGGAGAGAAGGAACATATATGGGGAAGTGAGACAGTGAAGGAGGGGAGGACGGTGGAAGATTAAGAGAACAGGGGGAGGGGCAGCTAGATGGTCGGCCCTGGATTCAGGAGTACCTGAGTTCAAATCCGGCCTCAGACACTTACTAGCTGTGTGACCCTGGGCAAGTCACTTAACCCCAATTGCCCCGCAAAAAAAAAAAAAAAGAGAGAACAGGGGGAGATGGTACAAGGAGGTTGGAGAAGACAGTAAGAGAGGAGACAGACAGAGGAAGGAGCAATAAGGAGTAAGGGACTTTTCAGGGGTTCATCACAATGGTAATGAGAGAGCAGTAAAAGTGAAGCAGGAAAGCTGGAGTGAAGGAGAAAAAGATTGAAAATTGGAGAAAGCTGGAGCATACCCTAAGGCAAGAGGCAGCAAAGGCCCTTATATTAAAAGCAAACAGGTTGTATAATTTGCATTTCTTTACCCTTATCATTTATATTGTTTTTATAAATAAATTCTGCTTTGGTTATTTAAGAGGCTTCTTAATCCTTTGCTTATCAATTTGGGAGCAGTGTGGAGAAATTTTTATATGGCCCATATTAAATTAATAGCAGTCAGCCGGTGAGTCAAAAATCCCCAGATTACTCCAGTCAGATAGGCCCCCCAAATTAGGCCTAGTAAATTAATAAAATATTTCTACATTTGAATGGCAACCATGAAGGGATTTATGGCCCAATTATAATTTTTCTAAAGTTATAATTTTTCATGTAGCCAACAGTTATATATATTTTTTTCAGATTAAATTAGTTATAATTAATAATTTTTTACAGGGCTGATGGGGACATGAGTTTATAATTATCTCCTTTTTATCCCACATACAGCCCTCTCTGTATATACTTGTTTGCATATTGTCTCCCCTACTCCATTGTAAACTCCTTGAAGGCAGGTGCTATCCTTTGATTCTTTTTGTGTCCCCAGCACAGCTCCAGATAATGGAAGTTCATTAAATGAATGAATGAGGGCCACAGTGTTGAAATGATGGGTGCAGACATCTGCTCAGCACCAACACGTGCCAACCAAGCAGAGTTTCTGTTGCAGAGAATGAGCTCTCTAAGCCAGGTAGTGACGGCAGATCCCCATTAGCCCAACTCTCTGCTTCCCCATGCTATAGGGAAAGGGAACGATCTCCGGGGCCTAGAAGGATCTAGAGGTATGAATGGCTGTGGAGTCTTGGGGTGACAAGGCCCTAGTTCAGGGCAGCTGGGTAGTGTGATAGCCAGTCCTGTGTGTAGAGAGCTCCCACCCTGTCTGTCTCCCAGCTAATGTGACTCAGGCATCCGGAATGGCAGCTGACCCTGCTGAGGCCCACTTGCTCTCCCTTAACAGGCCATATGGAAGGAAATCTTCCACTCTCTTGGGTCACCTGAGTGCAGATTCAGAGAGGGTTCTGACAACCCCCTTTGGCCCTGGCTTGACATTTGATATTTCCCAGACACTTTTGTCAAGTCTCAGAACACAAGAATGATAGAGATGCACAGCTCCTGCATCTCTGGTTTGCACCATCTCGAGTCGGGGTCTTAAGAGCTTTAGAGATCAACTATTCAATCCCATTGCTTTCAGGAAGTAAAGCAGGTCTTGAGTCTCACCGCAAGGGCCTTTCCAGGACTGGGAGTCCCTAGGTCAGCAACTTCTTAGCTGAGCGAGTCACCTCCCCTTGCCCCCAGGACTCTGTTTCCTTCTCTGAAGTTAGGCTGGGGGGCTGGCTCCCTTCGGTCTCTCGTCTTACCTGAGATGTAGCTGGTGTCCTGATGGAGCTCATCCAAGGCCACCAGCTCTTCATGCAGATCTTTTCCAATACCGTATTTAAAAGAATGACTCAAAAGTTCTGTTTTCCTAGGAAGAGAAGAGAGAGTTACACCAGCCATGGCCAAGGACCCTGCGGAAGCGGCTTCTACACAGCAGAAAAATGAAGTGGGTAACTGAGGAAAAAGATGAACCTCTACTGTGGAAAGGGGAGGAGGAAAGGGCACTGGGCCAGGAGGGAGGAGACCTGGCTTCTAGTCGCAGGAGCTGGGTGACCTTGGGCAAATGGCAATTCCTCAGAGCCTCTGTTTTCTCATCTGTTTCATGGGGCTGGAAGGAGGACTTACACACTAGATACAAGGCTCTTCCTATAGAGAGGGGTGCTGGACCCTCGGAGGAGGAAGCAGCTGCTCACACTCTATGCTGTACATTATTCCCAGGAGGGCGAGGGAGGGAGAAGGAAAGGTAGGGAAGGAGGGAGGGAAAGAGAGAGACAAACAGACAGACAGACAGAGACAGAGAGACAGAGAAACAGAGAGAGAGAGACAGAGACAGAGACAGAGATGGAGACAGAGAGAAACAGAAAGACAGACAGAGAGGAAGAATCAGATGAACACTGGAGGAAAAGAGATGACTAGTGTTGGGGAACTCCCTTAGGAGGAGGCACTCAGCGGCTTTCTGGCAAGCAGAGGTGAACCTTGGAAAGATCTGCTCTCTTGTTGGGGTATGTCTGGGATTTGCTGGTGAACCTCCCTTGCCTTTGTCTAACCTGATAACTGTACTACCCACTTTGGGTGACTCACATGGGAACAATTAATGCTACTGGAATTTTCTAAGGAAGAAACCCAAGTTATTAATAGTTATATGATAAAGAGGCTTCAGAACAGTAATAATCAGAGAAATGCGAAATCAAACAACTCTGATCTTTCTCCTTTGCACCCATCATATTATTTGGGTTTTTTTGTTTTTGTTTTTTTAGTAAGGCAATTGGGGTTAAGTGACTTGCCCAGGGTCACACAGCTAGTAAGTGTTAATAGTAAGTGTTAAGTGTCTGAGGCCAAATTTGAACTCAGGTCCTCCTGAATCCAGGACTGGTGCTCTATCCACTCTGCCATCTAGCTGCCCCGCACCCATCAGCTTATAAATGCTGGAGGGGCTGTGGGAAAACAGGCACATTAATATACTGTTGTGGAGCTGTGCACTGGTCCAGCCATTATGCATACCCTCTGACCACTCAATACCACCAGTAGGTCTATCTATACTACCAAAGAGATCAAAGAGGACAAAATGCACAAGAAATTAACTGTTCTTTTTGCAGTGTCCAAGAACTAGTATCTATCAGCTGGGAAACGGATGAACAAATTGTAGTATACTGATAGAACACTTTTGCTGTTTGAAATGACAAAAGGGATGGGTTAAAAAAGTGGAAAAAATTAGCCTTCGTGACAGAGGCTTCAGGGCAAGTGACCAGTCCACTTAGCCTCCATGACAGTGGAGGAGAGGCGAGAGGAGCTTGGACTGCTAGGTGTGCTGGACCCCCCTGGGTTGGGGCGGGGGAGGGAGCATGAGCAGGATCCCATGGACTGAATTTCCTTAGGAAGGGTCAGCCTAAGAAGGGGTGGGAATTTCTTAGTATTGAAATTCGGAAAACTAAAAAGGATCCATTTGGATGAAGAGAAAGGCAAAGAGTTGTTTAGGGAGACCAAAGTCGAGGCAGAATGAGCACATTAACTTAGGGTTTTTAACTGCCTGCAGAGAGAATAGGAGAGCTAAGGAAAGATGAATACAGAGGTATGACTTGGTCCTCCAAGAGTATTGAGAGCTTTTCAGTGCAAGATGGCCCACGAAAGGGTTTGTGTGCTTGGTTTGCTTATTTGTTTGAGGTTTTTTCTCCTACGTTGGAGAAAAGAAGAGATTCAAAGTAGAGATATCTAAGATCCCTTAGGACAGGACAACAATAAAAATGAAGAGAAGTCAGACATGCTCAACATACTCAATATTTTGTTGCCTTGTTTCTACCTTTAGACTGGGAAGGACAGAACAAAAATGGTGAATAGAGAGTTGAAATACAAGATGCGACCAAGTTTTTCATGCCATGGTAATTGCCAACATGGAGATATATATGAACTAGATGGATTGCAAGTGGTTGAATGGCCGAACCCAAGGATGTCATCATTGCTGACTTGACATCATGCTGGAGGGTGAAGAGCCAGGGGCTTATTGGAGGACAGCTCCCTACTATACTTCTCTCCCACATGGCCCACCCCACCCCCAGAGCTCCCATGAGCCTTAGAGAAGAGGGCATGAGGGGGCCTTGTGAATCCAAACATGACTCCCCCAAGTAACTCGGCTCAGGAAGTTTCCTTTTCACTGGTCTTTACCTGAACTGGTCATCATCTAAAATAGGCTTTTGGGCACGTAGATATCTTCTTACTGAATCTACAAGATCGGGAATAGGCAGCCTGAAAGGGAAAAGACTCGATTAGAGTCTGAATGTTAAAACGTTAGAACATAAGGACTTTTTGGTGCTTGCAACCCTAGAACTTAGACATGCCCAGCACATAATAGCTAACATGGGGGCAGCTAGGTGGCACAGTGGATAGAGCACCAGCCCTGGATTCAGGAGGACCTGAGTTCAAATCTGGCCTCAGACACTTAACACTTACTAGCTGTGTGACCCTGGGCAAGTCACTTAACCCCAACTGCCTCACTAAAAAAAGAAAGAAAGAAAGAGAGAAAGAAAGAAAGAAAGAATAGCTAACATGTCTACAATGTTTTACAGTTTGCAAACTGCTTTCCAAACAATATCTCATTTTATACTCAGAACAACCTTGGGAGGTAGGTGCTACTAGCGTCTCTATTTTACAGTTGAGGAAAGGGAGGTAAACAGTGACTTGCCCGGGGTCAGGAAGCTGTGTGTCTGAGACAGGATTTGAACTCAGATCTGTCTTGATTCTCGGTCTATCATTCTATCCACTACCTCACCTAGTTGCCTTGAAGTGCTTACTACATGGCTGTTGACTGATTCTTTAAAGTTTCTGAAGTGAATGCTTAAGACCCTGTGAATCAGATAGATTTTTTTTAAGGCCATAAAGGGATGGTCTAATGAACTCCTGTGGCTTCTTGTATCCACCCTATGCAGAGGTTTCTACATCTGTATGTCCAGCTCCTGTCTCTTTCCCAAGTTCCAGGTCCCCCTGCATGACCAGCTGCCTGCTGGCTGTGGGCACCTCTATCCCCCCCCCATTGGCCTCTCCAGTGTGCCATGGCCAAAATGATTCCCTGCCCCGCCACCTGCTCCTGTGACAAAGATGGATTTTATCTCCATGCTTAACCTAGCATGATGCCTGTCATATAGTAGGTGCTTACTGCTTGTCGACTGGTTTGGACTTGAGAGATGAGAGACAAGTGACAAATTGGGAGGGTCCTGATTTCCATTGGTTTGTCTGTTAGTGGCACCATTGTCTTCTCCATCAGTCTGGCTGGGAACACCAGAGTCCTTATAGATACTTCCCTTCCCCTTTTCTTTTCTTTCTTTCTTTCTTTTTTTTTCTTTTTTCTTTTTTTTTTTTGGGAGGGCAATGAGGGTTAAGTGACTTTCCCAGGGTCACACAGCTAGAAAGTGTCAAGTGTCTGAGGCCGGATTTGAACTCAGGTCCTCCTGAATCCAGGGCCGGTGCTTTATCCATTGCGCCCCCTAGCTGCCCCTCTCTTCCCCTTTTCTAAACTAATTGCCAAGTTCTGTTGATTCTGCCTCTGACTCTTCCATCCGCTTCCATCCAACTCCTTCCTCCTTCCTCCTGACTCCTATTGATTGTGGCAATAGCCTCATGGGGTTATGGCCTGTGAGGAACACCAGCTCTAGTGTACTCTCTGGGTCTTAATTTTCCCCTTTGTGAAACGAGGATTACAATACTCATTACAAGGTCCTGCCTCCCAGGTTTTTTACAAGGAGAAGCAGATGATGTTACGGTTGAGAAAGAACTTTGGGAACTGTGCAAATGGCCCTGCCTATACTGCCTCAATGCCACCAGCTCTTACCAGGGCAAATGAATACCTGGCAAAAGCATACCTGGGCAGGAGCTTACCTGGGTGGGGGCTTGCCTAGTCAGACTTTTACTTAATCGGATCCTTTTGTGGGCACCCTCTTACCTGGGCAAACACTAACTTTGGCAGGCCCTTACCCGGCCAAACTAGGTGAGGATTTGCCTGGGCAGGAGCTTACCTAAGTAGAAACTTAGTTGAGCAAGAGCTTACCCAGGTTGGCATTAATCTGGGAAGGTTCTTAGCCAGGCAGGCACTTACCTTGGCAGAAATTTACCTGGACAAGATCTTACCTGGTGAGGTCTTAGCTGAGAAGGTGATTACTTGGTCATACCCTTACCTGAACGTATCCTTACCTGGGCAGGCTTTCCTGATAGTGCATGGTGTCCACGATGCTGTGATGCAGATAGTCTGTGTGCTTTATCGGGTGAGTTCGGAAGGCCCGCAGGGCCCTAGCTGGAACTAAACTCCAGAAAGTGTCCCCGTGGCAGGTTATGAGCTTCCTTAAGGCTCTCCTGGCAGCCCCCTGCCCAGGGGACAGTGCCAGGCACAGGGCCATGGGCCCCAGAAGCTTGGTGGCCTCTCCCTAACCCCCTAACAATAGAGCCTCTGCCGAGGGGGCCTCTAGTTACATCTGATTGTGAAGCCTGGTTCCCACCCCCAAGAATCGTGTAGGGGCAAAGATGGGGTCGGGGTGCTTGTTTAACGCTGCTCCCTAGACCTGTTTCCCCTCAGGTCTGGCAGGACAAGAGTGCCTGGTCTCATGGAGAGGCGCCTGTGGGTGATTTCTGGCCTCCAGAAAACATCAAAGCATCTTCCACTGCAAGAAGAAAGCTGCCCAGCCCACAGGAGGGCCAGTGGCCAATCAGGAGCCCGCAGGGCACAGCGGTGTGTGCTGGGGCACTCTCTTCACTTAGAAAGGGCTGCCTTCGCCTCCATCCATCTCTGCCTGGCCGTGTTCTTTCAAGGCCGCTGCATTTACCAGGATTTCTCTCAGCTCCTCAGCAGGTCTCTTCTGGATGATCTCCAACAGTGCCTCAGTGCCCTGTGCAACAGGGGGGACAAGGAGAGAGCAGCTGCTAGGGCCTCCCCCGGCCCTCAGGCTTCTCTCTGCCCCACGTGGTTGGTGCACAGCTTTTGCTTGTAGGACATGGGTTACTCTCCCCCAGCCCCAGCCACACCTCCTATCCCCCCACGCACATAAACTCCCCAGACCTGGGGCTGCTTCGTTGTTGTCTTCAGGGCCCTGGTGCCTAGCAGCTGCTAAAGATTTCTTTCTCACCTGGGTTTGAGTCACAATCTAGGGATAAGGAGCTTGGAGACTCAGCTCAAACTCCACTGATTTTGGGAAGCCTTTTTTAATTGCTCTCTGTGTCCCTCTGTCTGTTTCTCTTTTTCTCTCTCAGTCTCTCAGTCTCTGTCTCTCCTCTCTGTTTCTGTCTCTGCCTCTGTCTATCTCTGTGTGTGTGTGTGTCTCTCCTCTCTCTGTCTCTGTCTCTGTATGTGTCTGTGTCTCCTCTCTCTGTTTCTCTCTGTTTCTGCCTCTGTCTTTCTGTCTCTCTCTCTGTCTCTCTGTCGGTCTGTGTGTGTGTGTGTGTGTGTGTGTGTGTGTGTGTGTGTGTGTCTCCTCTCTGTTTCTCTTTCTGTCTTCTCTCCTCTCTCTGTCTCTGTGTCTGTATCTCTCTTCTCTCTTTTTCTATCTCTGTCTCTCCAGTTTTCTCATTTGTAAAGCAAAGATTGGATTCTCTCTTCCTAAATTCCTAAAACATATTTTGTTTGACCCTAAATACAGTTTTACATTGTTAGATGGTCCAGTGGACAGAGCACTGGACCTGGAGCCAGGAAGTCCTGAGTTCAAATCCAACTTCTTACTAGCTTACTTGCTAGCTGTGTGATACTAGGCAAATCACTTCACCTCTACCTGCATCAATTTCCTCATCTGTCAAATGGGGATAATAATAGCACCTCCTTCCTAGGATTGTTGTGAAGATCAAATGAGATATTTGTAAAACTTTTTGCAAACTTTAAATGTTATACTATATAAATGTTAACTATTGTTATTGCTAGTTATTGTTGTTATTTTCTTAGGTGTAAGCTCTATCTTTCCAATTAGACTATAAGCACCCTGAGGGCAGGGACTATGTTTTCAGAGTCACAGAATCTAAGAACTGGAAGGCCCTTAGAGACCATCTAGGAGTAATGTAGAAATAACTATGTTTCTTGAGTCAGAGGACCCGGGTTCAAATCCCACCTCAGATGTTTACCATCTCTGCAACCTTGGGTAAATCAATTCCCCTCCTCATCTTTAAAATAAGGGATTGGACTCAGATCCCTTCCAGTTTAGACCTGTAATCCCATGACCTGACTGAGGATCCCCTCTCCTGAGAACCCCAACTAGTGGTAAACCAGTCTCTGTATGATGGGGAACTCACTACCTCACCAAGCGACTCTCATCATTAAAAATCTTTCCTGACATCAAGCACAGAGGGTGAAGAGGCCCTGATCCTGATGCCCTGATCCTTTCCTATGGCTTTGCAAAACCTAGGATCAAGCTCCCCTCCTCCTTCCTCATCTCCCTCAATCCAGCATGTGATTCTATGATCCCAAGAGGACCAAGCATAGTGTAACATACACTTGAAGAATCCTCACTCTAGAGCTAAATGGGACCTCAGAGGTCATTTTATCTTATGCCCCTTTTTTACAGATTAGAAAACTGAAGTTAAATGGCTTCAGGTCATTGGGTCATAGATCTATAGTTGGAAGAGACTTCAGGGGCCCTTATTATTATTATTATTATTTTGTGAGGCAGTTGGGGTTAAGTGACTTGCCCAGGGTCACATGGTTAGTAAGTGTTAAGTGTCTGAGGCCGGATTTGAACTCGAGTCCTCCTGAATCCAGGACTGGCGCTCTATCCACTGTGCCACCTGGCTGCCCCCCTAATTATTCTAATAACATTTATATATGTCCAAGGTTTGCAAAGTGCTTTACAAAAATCTCATTTTGTCTTCATGGAAACCCTGGGATGTACAGGTGGTGTTGTCATCCCTGTTTTGTGGCTGAGGAAACTGATGCAGACAAAGCTGAAGAGACTTGCCCAGATTTACACAGTTAGGAAGTCTCTGAACTCAGATCCTCTGATATTCAAAACTCTGCTCCTTCTATTGTCTCCCATGGTCTCCCATATGAGATCTGGGATTTGGGGAGTATTTGTCTTCCCTTCACTGATGCATATTGTAAGCCTTCTACACATTAGGGGTAGGTCTCTCTGAACTGCTGTGGTAGAAGGAATACATCCCCTGCAGGGGGCACCATTTGTGATCTACCTCTATGCCTGCCCCCAGGCTGGTCCTGAGACTGTGAACATCTCCAGAACCATCCACGCTGAAGCTAGAGTTTGTAGGATATTTTCCATTTAAAAGGAAAATAAATGTATCCCCTGCAAAGGACAGGGAGGTACATTTGGCCAAAGGGGAGTCGAGGGAGCTTGAAATTAAGTGTGAATTAAAGAGGAAAGAGAACATAGGACCCAGCAACTTACTCACAGACCTGGGACGCTGGCCCACAGATATCTTTGTGCCCTGTTGCACTGCATTCTCTGAGGAAGAAATATCACCATGAAGACCCACACTCCCCCAAAGCCCTCACAGGCCTGCTCTACATCAGGCTGGGGGGCCGGGGAGCCCCATGATTGACCCAGGGAGCTCGGCCCTGGTGATTCTCTCCACACCACAAGGTTGCCAGTTGCCAATGGTCAGCTGCCCGGCCAACTGACACCAGCTTCTGGAACCTTCTTGGGGAAGGCAGCCAATGGGGGTTGGGGTCCAGCTGCCCACGCCCACTTCCTATAGAAGGAGCCGTTGTCTCAGAATCCATCCTAGCCTCCTGAGCACACCAACTTGTTGTTTCCTCAAGCATCCATTTAGTGGGAAGTCAGTGGTCAAGATCCTCCTCCTGCTACGTTCCAGCTGTGTCTTTGAGCAACTCACTCCCCTCTGGGAGCATTGGTTTCCTTATCTGTAAAATGAAGGGGCTAGATCAGATGAACCCCAAGTTTCCTTCCATGTCTGCATCCTGTGACATGGAAGTCATCCAGAGGGTCAAAACCCTCTTATTCCATTGAAGTAGAGTGGGAGCCCCTTAAGAGCAAAGACTATTATGCCTTTATTTGTATAGTCCCCCCCCCCACCAGCCCCATAGCGGATGAACTGAATTGAAGTGGGAAACTTAGCTTCATATTTTCATTGATTCTCCTCATTTAAACCAGTTCTTCTTCCCATTCACCCTTAACCTTTACCTCCTGTGATTTAAATTTTGTATTTTATTTTATTTTATTTATTTACTTATTTTTGTGGGGCAGTAAGGGTTAAGTGACTTGCCCAGGGTCCCACAGCTAGTAATTGCCAAGTATCTGACTCTGGATTTGAACTCAGGTCCTCCTGAATCCAAGGCCAGTGCTTTATCTACTGCGCCACCTAGCTGCCCCCTAAATTTTTTATTTTATATAGCCAGAATTGAGGAGGTCTTCTTCATGTCTGTCAGGTGTACTGAGAGGAAAAATCACTTCAAATAAAAGTCTTAGTCACCTGGGAAATGGATATTTCTACCCATTGATGGTGAAGAGAAACATAGCCGTCCCTGGAGCTGGGTTGGAGAAGGGAAAGGAGATAAAGGGGCTCCCTGGGCAAGTCATACAGCTAGTAAGGGCAGATTTGAACTCAGGTCTTCCCGACTCCAGACCTGGCACTCTATGTATTACAGCACCATTTACCACTTCACCTCTTTCCTGGACCACTACAATATGCCCTTAATTAGTTTCCCTGTCTCCAACATCTCTGAAGGACAGAGCCAAGCTCCCTGGCCCACAAGGGAATCAGACCCACGACTGTGACCTCATTGGTGCCAAACTCTAAACAACTCAGCTGAACTTCATTCTCCACATTCTTTCCAAGCTCAGTCTTGCTTGGCTCAGGGGCTTGTTTTCTGTTTGTTTTTTGTCTTTTCTGAAGCGTCAGAGTCCAGCTGTTTCCATCTTTGAGGACAAGACATCTCTGCTGGGCTCCTCCCTCCTGGACCAAGAAATCATAGACCTAGGCAGGGCTTTGTAGACTTGGGGAACTGGCAGCTCCCCACATCCAGTCTTCTCATTTTACAGATGGGGAAACTGAGCCCCAGAAGGAGAGATGTGTCAGAAGGAGCAGGGACAGTGTCTTTGCTAAACCTCCCAGCTCCCCCTTCTCACAGCACAG
The DNA here is from genome assembly GCF_019393635.1 of Dromiciops gliroides. NCBI lineage: Eukaryota > Metazoa > Chordata > Mammalia > Microbiotheria > Microbiotheriidae > Dromiciops > Dromiciops gliroides. The sequence goes on from NC_057864.1 coordinate 25,779,597, forward strand.
GGCTTGGCACTCAGCAAGACTGCTTGTGGAATGATAAATGAAGGAATGATCTGTGCAGCAGAAGGGTTGGTTGATAAGCCTAGCACTCTTAAAGTAACAACAACAATAACTAACATAGGCAGCCATGGCTCAGTGGATCTCACTGGGTTGGGAGTCAGAAAGATCTGAGTTCAAATCCACCCTCATATACTTACAAGCTATGTGACCCTGGGCAAGTCACTTCACCATGTTTGCCTCAGTTTCCTCATTTGTAAAATGAGCTGGAGAAGGAAATAGCAAACCACTCCATTATCCTTGCCAAGAAGACCCCATGATATGGTCCATGGAGTCACTGAGTCAGACACAACTCAGCAAAGACAACACGTTCCAGGTACTGGGTTAAGCACTTTACAATTTATCATCTCATTTGATCCTCAAAACACTTGGGGGTAGATGCTATTATTATCTCCATTTTATAGCTGAAGAAACTGAGGCAAACAGAGGTTGAGTGACTTGTCCAAGGTCACACAGTAAGTATTGGATGCTCGATTTGAACCCAGCCCTTTCTGACTCCAAGCAGATCACCAGCTGCCCTGGCATAACGTAAATCATTAGAGGAAAAGAGAGCTCCACTAAAAGTCCAAAACCCTGGTCTAGACCTGGGCCAGTCGTTATCGGGATCTGTGACTGGACAAATCACTTAACCTGAGGGTCACCACTATAACTGGCAATTTGGGCACTGGGGGCAAGCAGCACAATAATAATAATAATACAAGTAAGTTGGGGAGCAGAGCAGGGCTGGGCTGAGGAGGGTCAGTTCTGGAGAACTGATGAAGTACATCTCACTCCTCTCAGTAGAGAGGTGGAGGACTACAGGTGTGGAATTCGGCATACACTGTTGGATGAGGTCACAGTGTCTATTGGTTTTCCTTAGATGTTTTGGTTACAAGTGAGGGCTCAATGTTTGGGGGAAGGCTAGGTGGGGGGAGGGGTGCTCGGTAACTTTGATATAAAACCTAAGGCAACATTAAAATGTTTTTTAGACCTACAGATATAACACATTTTCAATCACACAATCTTTAAAAATCATTGTTCTGTATTATCTTGCCTTCTAGATTTTGGTGCTGATGGGGCAGAGCGCTGGTCACCTGGCCCTAATTATGGCGCTGGTGAGGACCTAGGGGCTGAACAAACACTCTGTAAACAATAGAGAACCCTATCATTGTCCCAACTGACATCAACCCTTGATGTCTCTTCTTGAGGTGGAAACGACCCTGGGTTCTTTAAGGCTGTGTTAGCAGAGTAGATTTTGGCAGATCCTGTCTCAGTAGGATACCTGGTGGTGTATGGTGTGTGTGTGTGTGTGTGTGTGTGTGTGTGTGTGAGTGTGTGTGTGAGTGAATGTGAGTGTGTGTATGTGTGAGTGTATGTGAATATGTATGTAAGTGTGAGCACTCACAGTGTCTGTCCTGGCTATAGACCTCATCACCCCACATGTGGATTGTTGCAATAACCTCCTGATTGGTCTCCCTGCCATCAAGTCTCTCCTCACTGCTTTCCTTCCTTCTTCCACTTGGGTGCCAAAGCGAACCTCCTAAAACTCACACCTGACCCTTCCCGATCAGCTCCGGAGGCCCTTGATTATCTTCATACCTTGTCACAATCTTCTTACACTTTCCTCCCTCCCTTTCGTGTGGTCCATCGACACTGGCCTTTTTGCTCTCCCTCACACAGGACATCCATCTCCAGACTCCACGCCTTTTCACCGGGGGGGGGGGGGAGCCTCCTGTGCCTGGACTGCCTTTGAGTCTCCACTCCAATCCCCCTTCTGCAGGAAGCCTTTCCAGGTCCCCCTCCCACCTTCCCGCAGAAATGACATGTTCATATTATCTTCCCCCACCAGACTGTAAGCTCCTTGAGGAAAAGAATCATGTCTTTTACTTTCTTGGTATCCCCAGTATTCCTGGCCCTTATTCAGTAAGCCTGCTGACTGACTAGAATTCACTCACAACCGATTGGATTCAAGCGGTGAGGCATAGGGCAGCATTGCTGGCAAACCCAAGGGTACAGAGCCAAGATGCAGGATAAATGAAACAAGAAGTGAAAAGCAGAAAGAGGAGGCTTGGGAGTAAAAAAATTCACCTTTCGAGGATCTGGTGAGACATCAAGATGGAACTATCCAGGGGGCCTGGACTTCAGAACTGAGGTCAGGGATGGAGACAGAGATTTGAGAGCCATCAGCATAGAAGCTGTGAGAAACAGAGAGTTTAGGTAATCTCCCCAGAGTCACACAGCAGAACCAGAACTAGAACCCAGATCTCTTTACTTTTAAAGTGTCCAGACTTTTATTTTTCTCCATGTTTCCTCACCTACAAAGTTCTAGATCATGGCTGGCCCTGGATAAGTCCATTTTTATGCTCTTCTGGCTTTTCCAATCCCCCTTTCCCAGAAATGGATGGCTTGAGGCCAAGGCTGTATTTGTTTCTTATGTTTTGCTTTCCTGGCTCCCCCGGGGTACCCAAACACCTGAACACTGAGGTCAATGAGAACTTGGATTCCCCCAAACCCATCCTTTCATAGACCCCAGAGAGAAAGCACAGCCTCAGAGCTGTATCCGGAAAGCTTCCTGGACAACTGCCTGCTGCTCCCAGCTTCCGTCCGAAGGACAGCCAGAAATGACAGGTGGTGATGGCGCAAAGCCCAAAGTTGTCCCAGCAACAAGGGGAAGTGGGAGTGGGCCTCGCAGGTGGCTCCAGGAGAGGACCAGAGACCCCAGAGACTGGCTGGTCCCACCCTTCCATGGGCAGGAATTCTCTCTCTTAAACAAGCAGCCATCCAGCCTCTGTTTCAAACCTTCCAAGGACCGGCTTAGTCCATCGCTTTTTGAGACCATTCTGCTGGTTAATCAGTGTTTCAGTCTATTGAGCCAAAATCTGCCTTTCTGCAGTTTCTGTCGTTACTCCTCTTTCCTTATGTCCCAGAGTAGGAAACTGCAGATCAAAGAATCCTGGGATCCAGGATCACACATGTGTCCTGTTTCCCCGTCCTGAGTACTTTCCAATACAACAAAGTTGTCAGTGTCCTCTGGATGATCTTGGAGGGCAGGAGAGGAGCCCCAGGGCTGGAGGTGTCAAAGGTTGTATCAGTTTTCAGAAAGTATAAGAAGGGGGCACAGTGGATAAAGCACTGGCCTTGGATTCAGGAGGACCTGAGTTCAAATCCAGCCTTAGACACTTGACACTTAACTAGCTGTGTGACCCTGGGCAAGTCACTTAACCCTCATTGCCCTGCAAAAACAAAAACAAACGTGTGCCTTAGGCTCCTGTGGCTGTTGGTCTCTTAATTCTTCTCATAATAATGTTTTTAAATGCATCAAATAAAATATATAACATGGAAAAGAAAACCAGTAATAGTGAAGTACAATTATAATTTTTTTAAAGCTCATAGACCTTACATTAACAACCCATGCACTAGACACTAGGAAAGATGAATTTGATTTGGATTCCTGGCAAAATTCTTCAATATTATTAAATTAGCATTATCATAAGGACTTGGAAAGAAAATGATCACTACAAGATTAACATCCTGTTACATAATTATTTCATTTTTTAAGCCTAGGACTAATATAACAGTCACCAAGATCCACATAATTTCCTCCTCTTTAGGAGTTTATTTTAGACAAAAAAGTTATGAATTCATTCACAAGTCCCCAGATAGGAAAGATGCCCAATAGTGAGGCAAAGCTTGGGTTCTCTCCTTTTATGTCTCTTTGTGGTTGAGGAGAAATTCTGTTAACTGGAAACATTTGGGTCTGTGAATGGAAAGCATTGGAGTGGGGGAAAATTAGGGAAAGACCTGACCTTTGGGGGACTTCCCTCAGTCTGGGTTTTCCTCTCTAAGAAATCTGTGGTGCCAATGACTCTGCCATAGTTCCAACTTTTCTTTTTTAAGAAAGTATTTTATTATTTTCCAGTTAAATATAAGGATAGTTTTCAACATTTGTTTTCATAGGATTTTTAGTTCCAAATTTTTCTCCCACCCTTCCTTCCCTCCCTCCCTCCTCAAGATGGAAAGCAGTCTGATATAGGTTTTATATGTATAATCACATTAAACATATTTCTGCATTAGTCATCTTGTGAGAGAAGAATCAGAACACAAGGAGAAAACCTCAAAAAAGAAGGAAAAAACAGCCCAAAAGTAGAAACAGTATGGTTCAATCGGCATTCATAATCCACAGTTCTTTTTTCTGGATGTTGAGACCATTTTCTTTCATGAGTTCTTTGAAACTGTTTTGGATCATTTCACTGCTGAGAAGAGCCAAGTCTATCCCCATTGTTCATCACACAATGTGGCTGTTACTGTGTACAATGTTCTCCTGATTCTGCTCCTCTCAGTCAGCATCAGTTCATGTAAGTCCTTCCAGGTTTCTTTGAACTCCTGCTCATCATTTCTTACAGCACAATAATATTCCATTACATTCATATACCACAACTTGTTTAGCCATTCCCTAATTGATGGGTATTTCCTCAATTTCCAATTCTTTGCCACCACAAAGAGAGCTGCTATAAATATTTTTGTACATGTGGGTCCGTCTACATCTTCTATGATCTCTTTGGGATACAGACCTAGCAGTGGTACCACAGGGTCAAAGGGTATGAACAGTCCCATAGCCCTTTGGGCATAGTTCCAAATTGCTCTCCAGAATGGTTGGATCAGTTCACAGCTCCACCAACAGTGCATTAGTGTTCCAATTTTCCCATAGGATCTCCAACATTTATTATTTTCCTTTTTTGTCATATTAGCCAATCTGATAGGTGTCAGGTGGTACCTCAGAGTTGTTTTAATTTGCATTTCTCTGATCAAAAGTGATTTAGAGCATTTTTTCATGTGGCAATAGATAGCTTTGATTTCTCCATCAGAAAACTGCCTGTTCATATCTTTTGACCATTTCTCAATTGGGGAATGACTTGAATTCTTATAAATTTGATTCAGTTCCTGATATATTTTAGAAATGAGGCCTTTATCAGAAATACTGGCTGTAAAAAATTGTTTCCCAGTTTTCTGCCTCCCTTCTAATTTTGGCTGCATTGCTTCTGTTTGTACAAAAACTTTTAAATTTAATGTAATCAAAGTCTTCCATCTTGCATTTCACAATATTCTCTATCTCTTGTTTGGACATAAATTGTTTTCCTCTCCATAGATCTGAGAGGTAAACTATTCCTTCCTCTCCTAATTTATCTATGGTATCACCTTTTGTGTCTAAATCTTAAACCCATTTTGACCTTATTTTTATATAAGGTGTAAGATGTTGGTCCATGCCTAGTTTCTGCCATACTATCTTCTAGTTTCCCCAGCAGTTTTTGTCAAATACTGAGTCCCTATCCTGGAAGCTGAAGTCTTTGGGTTTATCAAACAGTAGATTACTATAGTCATTTACTACTGTGTCTCCTGTGCCTAACCTATTCCACTGATCCACCACTCACTTTCTTAGCCAGTACCAAATAGTTTTGATGACTGCCCCTTTATAGTATAGCTTCAAATTTGGTACAGCTAGCCCACCTTCCTGTGCATTTTTTATTAGTTCCCTAGATATTCTTGACTTTTTGTTCTTCCAGATGAATTTTGTTATTATGTTTTCTAACTCTATAAAATAATCTTTAGGTAGTCTGAATGGGTATGGCACCAAATAAGCAAATTAATTTAGGTAGAATTGTCATTTTTATTAGCTCGGCCTATCCATGAGTAATTGACATTTTTCCAATTACAGAAATCTGATTTTATTTGTGCAAAAAGTGTTTTGTAATTGTGTTCATAGAGTTCCTGGTTTTTTCTTGGTAGGTAGACTCCAAAGTATTTTATATTGTCTACCATTACTTTAAATGGAATTTCTCTTTGTATCTCTTGCTGCTGAATTTGTTGGTCATGTATAGAAATGCTGATGATTTATGTGGGTTTATTTTATGTACTGCAACTTTGCTAAAGTTGTCAATTGTTTCAAGCAGTTTTTCAGTTGATTCTTTAGGACTCTCTAAGTATCCCATCATATCATCTGCCAAGAGTGAAAGTTGTGTTTCCTCGCCTATTCTAATTCCTTTAATTTCTTTTTCTTCTCTTATTGCTATAGCTAACAATTCTACTACAATATTAAATAATAGAGGTGATCATAGACATCCCTGTTTCACCCCTGATCTTTTTGTGTGTGTGTGTGTGTGTGAGGCAATTGGGGTTAAGTGGCTTGCCCAGGGTCACACAGCAAGTAAGTGTCAAGTGTCTGAGGCCAGATTTGAGCTCAGGTCATCCTGACTCCAGGGCTGGTGCTCCATCCACTGCACCACCTAGCTGCCCCTTCAGCCCTGATCTTATTGGGAATGCCTCTAATTTATCCCCATTACATATAATGTTTGCTGGTGGTTTTAGGTAGATACTGCTTATTATTTTAAGGAAAGCTCTACCAATTCCTATGCTCTCTAGTGTTTTTATTAGGAATGAGTGTTGTATTTTGTCAAACACTTTCTCTGCATCTATTGAGATAATCATATGATTTTGGTTAGTTTTCTTATTGATGTGGTTGATTATGTTAATAGTTTTCCTAATGTTGAACCAGCCCTGCATTCCTGGTATAAATCCCACCTGGTCATAGTGTATTATCCCGGTGATCACTTGCTGTAATCTCCTTGCTAATATTTTATTTAAGATTTTTGCATTGATATTCATTAGGGAAATTGGTCTGTAATTTTCTTTCTTTGTTTTGGCTCCATCTGGTTTAGGTATCAACACCATATTTGTGTCATAAAAGGAATTTGGTAAAACTCCTTCTTCACCTATTTTTCCAAATAGTTTGTATAGTATTGGAATTAATTGTTCTTTAAGTGTTTGGTATAATTCACTTGTAAACCCATCTGGCCCTGGAGATTTTTTTCTCAGGGAGTTCATTGATGGCTTGTTCAATTTCTTTTTCTAAAATGGGCCTGTTTAAGGATTTTATTTTCTCTTCAGGTACCTGGACAATTTGTATTTTTGTAAATATTCATCCATTTCACTTAGATTGTCAAATTTATTGGCATACAGTTGGGCAAAATAGCTCCTAATTATTGCCTTAATTTCTACTTCATTGGTGGTGAATTCACCCTTTTCAGCTCTTAGTTTTATTGATTACTTCTATAGTTTTCTTGCTTTCAATTTTATTAATTTCTCCTTTGATTTTCAGTATTTCTAATTTAGTATTTAATTGAGGATTTAAAATTTGTTCTTTTTCTATCTTTTTTAGTTGTATGCCCAATTCATTGATCTCTTCTTTCTCTTTTTTATTCATGTAAGCATTTAGAGATATAAAATTTCCCCTAAGCACTGCTTTGGTTGCATCCCATAGGTTTTGATATGGTGTCTCATTATTGTCATTTTCTTATTATTGATTATTTAATAATAATTGATTATTATATAAGTTATTGATTGTTTCTATGATTTGATGTTTGACCCACTCATTCTTTAGAATGAGATTATTTAGTTTCCAATTAATTTTCAGTCTACCTTTCCATGGCTCTTTATTACATGTAATTTTTATTGCATCATGATCTGAGAAGGATGCATTTACTATTTCTGCCTTTCTACATTTGACTTTGAGGTTTTTGTGCCCTAATACATGATCAGTTTTTAGTCTGTACCATGTACTACTGAGAAAAAAAGGCATATTCCTTTCTATCCTCATTCAATTTTCTCCAGATATTTATCGTATCTAACTTTTCTAACATTCTATTCACCTCTTTAACTTCTTATTTATTTTGTGGTTAGATTTATCTAATTCTGAGAGGGGAAGGTTCAGATCCCCAACTAGTATAGTTTTGCTGTCTATTTCCTCTTGTAACTCACGTAACTTCTCCCCTAAGAATTTGGATATTATACCACTTGGTGTATACATGTTTAGTGTTGATATTACTGCATTATCTATCGTACCTTTTAGCAAGATGTAGTTTCCTTCTTTATCTCCTGATCCTGACTTCCCTGGCTTTCCAATTAAAATCCTGCCTCCTCCAGAAAACTTTTCCTTCTTTCTCTTAATGCCAGTGCCTTCCTGCTGTTGGTTCTTTCCACTTTACCCCCATCTAGATTGCCTTTTGCCTCAGGCCTTCCCTCTTAGGCCTCCCCAGCTAGCCAGGTCTGCCCCAGCTGCACTTGAGCTCATCTTGTTTTTTGGTTGGAGTGAGAAGAGGCCTGTGGGAGGGGAGGAGGTCACCAGACAGAGAATTAAAAGTGGGCCTTTGTGAGTGTTTAGGAACACTGGAGAGTCCTGTGAAATCTCTTGTACAAACAAACAGTCCACAGAGGAGGCCTGCTAAGGTCGTGTCGAGATCGCCACTTTTGGCCCTGTAGACGTTTCTCAAAACACTGGAGTAGCTGCAAGCAAGCAGCCTGATTGGGAGGGAGGGGAGAGGGCACTTGCCTTAACCCCTCCCCCCTTTCTTGGTGCCTAGGGAAGTAATTGCTCTGCTTACTTCATAGATAGGAAAAGATGGATTTTTCAGCTCCCTGCATTAACTTGAAAATGTTTAAGAATAACAAAACAAAAATATGTTTGCATGGCTTCTCCCCCATTAGCCTATTTTCCTGCTTTTCTGTACTTTACATACAGTACCTAGCACATAGTAGGTACTTCATCAATGTCTGTTGACTGACAGCTTCTTGGATGGGGGTTGGGGGTGAGTTGAGAATAACACCAGGTTGTGAACTGGGGAGCCTGGGAGGATGTTGGTGTCCTTCCTTAACTAAGAAAAGGGAAGGGCTTGGGGGAGGAAGACAATGTCCCATTCTGGACATGTTTAATGTAAGATGTCTTCAGGATATGCAGTTTAAGACGGCTGATGGGCAATTGAGGGTGTGGAATTGGAGGCCACCATAGAGGTGAGGGCTGGGTATGGAGGCTTAAGAATCATCAACAAAGATGGGAACTGAATCTATGGGAACTGATGAGATCTCTGAGTGCAATCCCAGAGTAACAGAAAGCCTTGGGGGACACTCGGAGTTAGTGGGTGTGACCCGGATGTAGGAGACTAAGAAGGGAAAGTCAGATAGGCAGGAGGAGAACTAGGACGGAGCCCCAGTTGTTTGTCCTTCGTTTTTGAAGAGGACCAATGACATCATGGGCTGAGGGACACGTGGGTATGTTTGTAGGCGGTAGAGAAGCAGCCGATGGACCGGGAAAGATTGAAAATTAGTGAGAGATGGGGGATGAGAGGGGGGCAATCACTCTCACCTCTAGAACTCCAAAGTTCTTGCCCAGTTTCTTTTTTCTTTAGTTATAAAAGTATTTTATTATTTTCCAGTTACATGTAAAGATAGTTTTCAACATTTGCTTTCATAAGATTTTAGTTCCAAATTTTTCTCCCTCCCTCCCTCCCTTCCCTCCCCCTTCCCCAAGACAGCAAGAGATCTGATATAGGTTATATATGTACAATCACATTAAACATATTTCTACATTAGTCATGTTGTGAGAGAAGAATCAGAACAAAAGGGGGAAACCTCAAAAAAGTAAAAACAAAAACAAAAGTAGAAACAGTATGGTTCCATCTGCATTCAGAATCCACAGTTCTTTTTTCTGGGTGTGGAGAACATTTTCCATCATGAGTCCTTTGGAATTGTCTTGGATCATTGTAATGCTGAGAAGAGCAAAGTCTATCAGAGCTGATCATCACACAGTGTTGCTGTTACTGTGTACAATGTTTTCCTTGTTCTGCTCATTTCACTCAGCATTCCAGGTTTTTCTGAAATCTGCCTGCTCATCATTTCTTAGAGTACAATAGTATTCCATTACATTCATATACCACAACTTGTTCCCAATTGATGGGCATTGCCTCAATTTCCAATTCTTTGCCACCACAAAGAGAGTTGCTGTAAATATTTTTGTACATGTGGGTCCTTTATGATCTCTTTGCCCTTCCCTATTTTCTCAAGATGCAACCAGAAGTCAAAGGGCCCTGATGGCCATAGGTTAGTCCTGGCTCAGACTGAGCCCAGCATTTTACTAAGCAGGACATTCCCATAATGACCTGGGATTCACCCACTTGGAAAATATGAATTGAATTCATTCCCCCATTCTATAATCCCAAGCTCTCTCAGTCTCTCAGGAAGCCTCTTACTTTTTTTTTGGCAGGGCAATGAGGGTTAAGTGACTTGCCCAGGGTCACACAGCTAGTGTCAAGTGTCTGAGGACAGATTTGAACTCAGGTACTCCTGAATCCAGGGCCGGTGCTTTATACACTGCGCCACCTAGCTGCCCCAGGAAGTCTCTTACTTTCAAGGAGTTCCTTGGGGGCTGGGGGTGGGGGTGGGGTCTTATGACTGCATTCCTACATCATCTCTGAACTAGCTGGATCCCAGCCCCTTCCTCTACCTAAAGTGGCAGCGATGTGGGTAGAGGGAAAAAGAAAAAAATAACAATACACACCATTACATTTTCCCATCACCCAGAAAACTGACAAATCTCACGCAGCTCACTCCCAATTTTCATAAATGGCAATATTTTCCTTATAAACCACAATTTAAAAACCACACAGCAGGGCATCCAAGCCCTTTCCCTCATAGGTCCCTTTGTATAGTTCTACTAGCTAAGGCCACTTAATTTAATTTGGGGGTGGGGAGGCAAACGAGGTTAAGGGTCCAGGGTCACACAGCTAGTAAGTGTCTATGGCTGGATTTGAACTCGGGTCCTCCTGACTCCAGGGCTGTGCTCTATCCACTGTGCCACCTTTCTTAATTTAATTTTTAGTTTAATTCTATGAGCATTTTAAAAACCATTAGTCGTCGGCCATCCTAGGCACTGATGACACAAAGACATAAGTGAAACAACCCCTAACCTCAGTGAGTTTATATTCTATGTGGGGAGGGGAGGAGGGATGACAATGTGGGCATAGCTGAGTAAATACAAAATGAATACAACATATACAAAACTATTTTGGAGTGGTGAGCATCAGCACCTGGGGGGAACTGATAGAGCAGAGATTCTCAAGCCTATTTGAGGAAACTGAGGCTCATCAAAGAGAAAATGAATCTCCTGGAATCCACTGGACTCTACATACTTCTCTCTGCCTGCCAAGGTCCATCACAGTCAACTATATTATGTATTTATATCACCTTTATTTTTGTATATGTTTTCCCTCCCCTCTTCCTTCACTCAGTGAGTCATACTTTGCAACAAAGAATAAAAAATAAAGGGAAGGGGATGAGGAGTTCTTCAAAACTATCACATCCACTGGGTCTGAGTGTATGCAATGTTCCACACCCATAGCTCCCCACCTCTGCAAAGAATGGAGGGAAGTGAATTTTCCCACCTCTTCTTTGGTGTCAAGCTTGGCCGTTATCATGATCATATAGCTTCCTTTCCATGAATTGGGTGTCACTTGCCATGCTAGATGTCATATTTTAATCCCTAGAATTTAGGAACCAGACAACTGAAGCCAGGATTTCAAAGTTGATTTCACCTTTTGCTTGGAAGCAGAAATCAAGGATGTTGCAACATAATAAAATATTAGCATCACAACCATCTCCCCAACACCAGAGGGTGCTATGAGGATCAATCAAGCTGGCTCTTCTCCCTTGATTTATGAAGACAGATGGTTGTCTGTAACCCCCTAGCTCTGCCCCTGAGTGGGTGGCACCCCATTTCTCAGGCCTGTGTCTAAGTCGATGTGTGTGCACATGTCCATCCGTGGGATTCTTTGGCTTGGCTCCCCATTCTTCTAGTCACTCTTATTTTGTCCATTTAAGCCATGCCTTTATTGAATCCCCTTTGCTAAGATCATTATTTTAGGAGAGCATTTAGTCAAAGACATGACAATTTCAAAGATAAGCTACATGTAACACAAACTGTGGCTTTCTCTGAGTCCCCATTCAAAGGCCTCAAGCAGCAGAGAAGGCAAAAACCTAGTTCACTCCAGTAACTTCCAGTCAGTAGTCAGCTGAGTAAATATGATTTGCTGGATTCTGCTGTTGTGTTATTTTCATTTACATCATTGTAGCTACTTTGTATATGGTTCTTTTGTCTTCCCATTATACTGTAAGTTCCTTGAAGTAAGGAATAGTCTTTCCTTTTAAAATTTGTATCCCCAGTGCCTGGATCATAGTACGTACTTAATAAATATTTATTGATTTGACTTGAATTGAGCCTGATACCTTTAGGGAGTGAGAATGCCTGACTGAATTAATCAAAGGCACAAGCTAGGTATAAATAAATTTTTAGTCATTTGGGAGGAGTGGAATGAATTTGAGAATTGGAAGGAGTCAGATGATGCTACATGGGAAATATATTGGGGTTCATTGAAAAAATGATGGGTTATGGGGAAGCTAGGTGGCACAGTGACAGAGCACTGGCCCTGGAGTCAGGAAGACCTGAGTTCAAATCAGACACTTGACACTTACTAGCTGTGTGACCCTGGGCAAGTTACTTAACCCCAATTGCCTCACCAAAAAAAAGAGAAAAAAAAATGGGCTATAGCTCTGGGCCTATGGACCATAGGGAAGGAGATTCAAGCAGGAACATTCCAGCAACTGCTTGAAGCGGTGACATTTTGGGGATCAGAGAGTTAGAAGGATCCTGAAGGGTCAATGAGTCCAATCCCTCCATCTCCACTTTACAGAGTGGGAAACTAAGAAAAATGAGTCAATGCCCCCAAAGTCAAACACATCATAGGAGGCAGACCCAGGAATTGAATTGTATCTTTGACTACAAATCTACCACTCTTTCCACTTCACCAAAATGCATTAAGAAAATGTATTTCTTTTTATGGGCAGCTAGGTGGTGCTACAGTGCACAGAGTGCCTAGCCGGGAGTCAGGAAGTTCAAATCTGCCCTCAGACACTTACTAGCTGTGTGACCCCAGACAAATCACTTAACCCTGTTTGCCTCAGTTTCCCTATCTGTGAAATGAGCTGGTGAAGGAAATGGCAAACTCCTCCAGTATCTTTGCCAAGAAACCCCCAAATGGCGTCACAAAGAGTTGGACATGACTAAACAACAACAAATAATTTCTTTTTACATAAAAAAAGGAAGGCTTGCCCACTGGTTTAAAAAAAATCCTTTGATTATAGGCTCTTAGTAAATGGAGGTTGTTGTCACTTCCCAAAAATGTCTGATTTTCTGAAATCTTGCACTTCCCACCAGGAAGTCAGACTTACATAACGGTTCCCTCCGTTCCAAGCAGAAGGCTTTAGTTAAACAAACAATTTTCTTTGAGATGAGAATGACAGCAACAAGACCAATTTCATTCATTCATGGACGGTTGTTCGAGGCTATGGATGTTAGCCCGACTCCTGACTTTAGCCTGAGCTTAGAGCATCATGGATTTAGAGCTCTCTCTCGACACCCAGCCCTGTCCTGATTCCAGCTTGGTAGGGCCCACTGGAGCTCAGTCTCTGCTGGCCCGGCCTTCATGGAGGAGGATCTCCCCTACACCCTGGTGAAGCGCCGGGGGAGGGGGGGTGGGGCTGGCTACATCCACTGTTATTATTACTATTATCGTAATTATTAGCACTGTGATTCTGTGATCGCAAGTAATGGCCGTAGAACCATGAGATGTTAGAGCCAGAAGGATGTTTGGTAACTAACCATTTAACCGATTTCCTCGTTTTGTCAAACTGAGAACCCACTGAAAGGGAGAGATCTGGCCGGAAGTGCCCAGTAGGAATGGAATCTGAGCCCAGGGCGGCTGCCACTTGGCGTGCATGGGTCCTGTTGAAATTAGCACCAGCCTCAAGCCCCCTTTTCCCTGTTTGCTTTTGCATTATGGCCTCCTAGAATGTGAGAGCCGGAAGGGAGCTGGGGGGTCAGCGGCTCCAGCTCCTACCCCCATCTCTGCGGGCCCATGCCGCTTGCACCCTTCCGGGCTTCACTCTAATTTCCCCGGGCTCCCTAAGCTGCTCCCAGGCTCTTAATGATGTAGTTGATAATAGGATTGTGGGCATTCATTTGGAGCAGTAATAATGCCGGAGGGAGCCCTCCCGGGGCCTGGCTGTGGGGGGGAAGGGTGACCTCACAGGCTAAGCAGCCGGGCCGGGAGCTTGGAGCAGACGGCCCGGGGAGCCCGGAGCAGGAGGGCAGCTCCATGGGCGGCTGACCCCACGCGGGGACCCTGCCTCCAGGGCAGAGGGCACCATGGCTCTGGCTTTGGATGCTCTGCTGGCTCGGGTGAAGGATGTGTGCCGGAGGAATGGGCTGCTCATCCTGTCAGTGCTGTCCGTCATCATAGGCTGCCTCCTGGGCTTCTTCCTGCGGACCCAGCACCTCTCGCCCCAGGTCAGTCCCTCGGAGTCTTGGCGAAGGCTGTGCCTCCCCTCCCCCACCCCCTTGGCCCCAGGTGCTGTCCTGCCTCCCCTCCCCCACCCCCTTGACCTCAGGTGCGGCGCTTCCGACATCCACATGTTATCACCTATGAGCACGTCTGCACGCTCATTGTGACCATCCCTCTCCCCCTTCCCCAAATGTAAGTTCTGGGACAACTTTGTATCCTCAGTGCCTGGCGCACAGTAGGTGCTCAAGAAGCACGATTGAATTGAATCTAGTTGAATAATGAAGGTAATAATGACAATGACAATACTTCCATAATAACAAGGGGGGTCCATTCTCTCATTGAATCTGGGAGACAACCTGATGCAGGAAGGAGAACAGTTATTGGTATCCTCATTTGGCAGATGAGGAAACTGAGGAAATGACCCTTCCAGGGTCACACAGATCATCACCATCAGTGGTAGGGTTGGAACCCAGGTCTCTCTAAGCTCCAGGGGAAGGGTGATTTCATAGATGTGGGCATGTCCTCCATGGGGACAGATTTTAACTGGTCTGGGACTTCTCATCCTCCGCTGTTCTGGTCCAGTTCCTCCCATAAATCCAATGCCTAAAAGATGTCCCTAAAAATCTTTGTATATTTGATAGCTATCAGTGAGTGGTACTCCATCTGTGTCTGTCTCTGTCTCCTCCTGCCATCTCTCTCTCTCTCTCTCTCTCTCTCTCTCTCTCTCTCTCTCTCTCTCTGTCCCTCTCTGTTTCTGTCTCCATCTGTCTCTGTCTCCTCCTCCCATCTCTATCTCTCTGTCCCTCTCTCTGTCTCCTCCTATCTCTTTGTCTCTGTCTTTCTGTCTCTGCCACCATCCCTGTCTCTGTTTCTGTCTCTCCTCCTGCCATCTTTCCCTGTCTCTGTCTCTCTTCCCCACTTCCTTTTCTGATGATTATTCCTTTCTCTCTTCCTAAGAGCTTCCTAAGGGAGGAAAATGCAAGGGTTAGAATACACATTTTACAGAAGAAAAATACCAGAGGGTTAGAGAAACCAAATGACTTCCCCAAGAGGTCAAATGTGAGGAGCATCAGAGGTCAGATGCAAACTCAGGTAGCAGTAGCTTCTGCAATGCCCTGGAACTCCCCAGGGAAGCAGTCTGTAGGACACAAGCCCAGTGTCTCAGGGGGACCAGGGAGAGCCTGATCATGACAGCATAGGCAGCAGCCTAGGGAGGAGGATTTCGGGGATTTTCTCTCTTTCTCTCAATATCCCTTTGTCTCGCTGAGGCAAAGACTCGCTCTACTATTAGATAGTCATTCCTTTGACTTGGAGACCATTAAAAGAAGTATACCTTCCAATGATAGGGAGATGGTCAGACTTCATCTGCATTATTGTGCCCATTCTGAGCGTCATGGTTTAAGAAGAATGTTGACCAGTTGGGAGGGTAGTCTGGACTCTGACATAGAAACAGAAACATTGGACCTGGGAAGGCACTTCATTAGTTTTTGAGGCAGCCTGGATGGGTAAGCACCTACTATGTGCTAGGTGCTGAGGGAACAAATCTAAAGAACAAAGCAAGCCCTGACCTCAAGGAACTTCCAGCCTAATGAGGGAGATGATGTAGACATAGAGGGGAATATGCCAAATACATAGCTGCTCATCTTGGAGGGGAGGGCCAAGATACCCCACTTCCTTTGCAGGAGAAGCCTTCTGTAAAAAATTACACAAATCAATCAATTAACAATTAAGCACCTACTATGTGCCAGGCACTGGGGATACAAACTAATCTGGCCTTGCAAGGAGCTGCCCTTCTTGGGGTCAGAATTCCCTTGGGCACCGCTTGAACTCTGAGGAAGTTGGTCCTGACCTCAGGCTTAATTTTCCTCTTTCCATCTTCCCCCCAGTCGCTGCTCCTGCTTCAGCCCTCAAGGGCCTAAGAGAGCAAGACTAATGACTATAGGTTCCCATGTCTGCCCTGAGCCTTTCTCTTCTCCAGAAACATTCTCAGTTCCTTTGCTCAGACTTGAGAGTCCTTCCCTAACCCATCTGTTGTTGTTTGGTTGTTTCAGTCATATCCAACTCTCTGTGACCTCGTTTGGGGTTTTCTTGGCATTTGGGGTTTGCTATTTCCTTCTCCAGCTCATTTTACAGATGAGGAAACTGAGGCAAACAGGGTGAAAGGACTTGCTCAGAGTCACACAGCAAGAAAATGTCTGAGGCAGGATTTGAATTCAGGTCTTTCTGATGCCAAGTCTAGCACTCTATCCACTACACCATCCAGCTGCTGGCTGAAGTCCTTGTTAACTGTGGAGCCTTGGACTAGTCACTTCCCCTGTAGAGGTATCAGTTGCCTCCTCTGTAGAATAGGTTTCTGAGGTCCTTTTCTGCTTCCAGTCTAGGACCCTCCCCAAACCCTGGACAGCAGGGTAGCCACAAGCTGGAAGCCATCTCTTCCACTGAGTTATCATGGGACCAAACATTTATTTACTGCTAGGGCTTAGCTTGAGAACAAATTTGGAATTCCTATGTGTTCCAGACCTGGTTTGGTGGGGCCCTTCTCATCCAAGCAGCCCTCCCCATCTGTTTGGACGGGTCCACACTTCCTGAGCCAGAGAGATAACAGGAAGGATGTGGACGTTAGAACAAGCGCTTGGCAGGGGTCCAGGACATCAGTGCCTCTTTGAAATAGAATCCCTTAGTGCCCGTCTGATGTCTCAGCCAGGGACTGGAGCCCTGGACCACCCCCTTCCCTAAACAATGCTCTTGTGTACAACTGGGAAGACATGCACGGATAGAAACAGCCCATCCAGGGAGTCCCAGGAGCACATCTCTCCCAGCTCCCACCCTTACTGGCCCTGGGCTCTGGCATGGGGCCACATTCTGGGCACATCCGTAAAGTTCGACTAGAAGAACCCTCCTTCTCCTCAGACTTGAGTTCAAATCTCCACCCCCACTGCAGACACCAATGCTAGCTAGCTGTGTGACCTCGGGCAATGGCTTCTCCTGGGCCTCAGTTTCCTTTTCTGTAACAAGAGGAGAACAGAAGCTCCCTCACAGGGTTGCTGTAAGATAAGATGAGTTATAATACTGAAGAAATAAATGTTTATCGATTGATTGATTGAATCACTTGGCACACCCGGAAACTCTATAGCAATGTCAGTGAATTTTGTAGATATTATTACTCTTGTTATCATTATAGTTTTGGAGGGACCAAACCTGTGATTTCACTGGCATAAAGAATTCCTGATGAGAAGGTCCCTCCACTAATGCAGATTGGCACCTGCACTTCAAAAATCATCTTACAGAATTTCCTGGGACACGGTCTTAAATAACCAATATGTGTCAAAGGCAGGGTCTGAACCCAACTGTTCCTGAACTCTGAGGTCAGCTCTCCAACCACTAGGCTATACTACCTTCATTAACATCATCATTACCATTATAGTCTAAGTCTCCTTCCAAGTCTGACATTCTGTGAAAGTCATGACTTCCCCTTTCTGAGCCTCAGTTTCCCTATCTGTAAGATGAGAATGATCTTGTACTTCTTGCTCACAGGACTACTAAAAAGCCTAAATGAAAAAGAAAAATGCCTTGTAAAGCAATGTTTGGATACAATTTGTTTTTATTTCAACTTGCTATTTTCTTATGGTATGGTAGAAAAAGCATGAAGCTAGGAATGAGAAAACCTGGGCTCTGTTCTCAGCTCTGCCACTGAGTCACTTTGTGACTTTGGGTAAGTCAGTTTCTCTCTCTGGGACTCAGTTTCCCCATCTGTAAAACAGTTGAGAGGGTTGGACAGTACCAGAAGCCAGGAGCCCAGGGTTTTAGTCTTAGCTCCAGGGTTACCCACCTGGGTGGTCCTGGGTAAGTACTTATCTCTGTTTCTTTACTTATAGAATGGAGTTAGATCAGATGACCTCATCATGATCCAGACTTGGGAACAGTAATGAACCAAGCAGCTGGAAGCAAATTTAAAGGGCTATCTTTTCTAATCTCTCTCTTTTTTAATGGTTGAGGAAAGCAAAGCTCAGAAAGGAGTGATTTGCTTCATGTCACACAGCAAGTCAGGGGTAGAACAGGGATGAGACCCCTAGTCTAAGGCTTTTTGCCCTGCCCATGAAGCTTCTGGAGAATGGCCTCTTCCCCTTGAAAAGACTGATAAATGTAACAGCATTAGGTCAACACAACTGAGCCAGAGCCTGCTAGAAATCCATGCTTCTTCCTGCGCTTCTAGGAAATTAGTTACTTCCAATTCCCTGGAGAGCTGCTAATGAGGATGCTGAAGATGCTGATCCTGCCCCTGGTCGTCTCAAGGTGAGTGACTATTAAGATGTTTGCCAATGTTTGGCATAAACAAAGAGTGTGTGTGTGTGTGTGTGTGTGTGTGTGTGTGTGTGTGTGTGTGTGTGTGCGCTCCCGCTGAGTCCGTGGTTGTCTGGGTCCCCTTGCTCTCTTGTTTCTTAAATCAAATTATCTAATGGTTTGTCTATTTTATCATGTGGGTTTTTTTCCAAACCAACTTCTTATTTTACTTATTAAATCAATGGGAGTTTTTTGTTCACAACTTTTTCTAATTTCCTCCTTGACTTTCAGAATTTCTGTTTTGATGTTTAAATGGCTTTTTAAAAAAAAATTCTTGGTTTTCTAGGTGTTTTTTAGTTAGTTGCCCAATTTGTTAATCTGTTTGTCCTCTCTTTTGTTAATGAAAGTATTTAGAGATATAACTTCTCCCCGAGGAAGCTTTATCTAAAAATCTTTTACTGGGCTGTCTCATTGTAATATTTAATGAAATTATCTATTGGTTTTTTTTATGATTTGTTCATTTTACCCACTCCTTATTTAGGATTAAGTTCCTTAGTCTCCAATTACTTTTTACCTCTTTCTTCATTGGGCCTTTACTCAATATAATTTAATAAAAGTTGAGTTTAATATTTCTGCTTTTCTACATTTGCTTTTTGAGATTATAATGCCCTAATTCATGCTCAATGTTTGTAAAGGAACCATAAACAGCTGAGAAATAATATATACAGTCCTTTCAATTCCCAATCAATATCTAACTTTTTAAAAATTCCATTCTGGTCCTTAACTTTCTTTTTTATTTTCTCTTAAGTTTGTCTAGGTCTGGAAGAGGTGCATTGGAGTCCCTTAGTGCTATAGTTTTATCGTACATTTCTCCTCTAAGTATTTCAATTCCATGCCACTGAGTGCATAAATGTTTAACTATTGATATTTTATTCAATGTCTGTGTGCCTTTCAACACAATATAATTTTCTTGTTTGTTTCTTTTATTTTAAATCATTTTACTGTTGCTTTGTCTGAGATCATGGTCACTATCCTTGCCTTTTTTTTTAAGAATAAGATAGTAGTTTATTTAGAGGAAGGGGAAGGGAAGGGAAACCATAAAAGAAGTCCTTGGACTTCTCATGAGGAGAAGGCATGGCACAGAGCATGGCTCTGAGATACCAATCTCTCTCTCTCTCTCTTTTTTTGTTTGGTGTGTGGGGCAATGGGGGTTAAGTGACTTACCCAGGGTCACACAGCTAGTAAGTGGCAAGTGTCTAAATCTGGATTTGAACTCAGGTACTCTTGAGTCCAGGGCCAGTGTTTTATCCACTGCGCCACCTAGCTGTCCCCATATCCTTGCCTTTTTTAGTTCAGAGAGACCATAATAGATTTTTTCCATCCCCTACTGTGTACATTTTTATATTTCAAGTGTGTTTCTTGTAAACAACATATTGTTTGATTCTATTTTGTAATCCAATCTGCTATTCTCTTTCATTTTCTGAGTGAGCTCATTCTACTGACATTCACAGCCATGACTGTTAATTATGTATTTCTCTCCAACCAATCCTCTTGGACTTTCTCCTCCCTTTATTCTCTCCCTCCTCTTTACAAAGAAGAGGGTAGAAAGAGAGGAATGTGCTCAAGCACCAGTGTTTTATGCTCCGTGTAATTTGCCTCTAATCCCCAGCCCCTTTTCTCTTTTACTTGCCCAGACTTTAATTAGATGTTTCCTTTTTTCTTTCCTTTTAAATCCCTCTTCACAATCCATCCTCCAAGGTTAGAGTTTGTTTTGCTTATAACTAATCCCTTCCTGAATCTGTTTTCCCCTTTATTCCCCAACCTTCTTTCTCTTCTCTCCTGTCTCCCCATTCCCTCCTATTTCCTTACTGAGTTAAGTGTATGTCTACACCCAACTCTGTGTGAAGACTCTACCCTCCTTTGACCAGTTCGGACAACAGTGACATTTAAATTTCACCAGCTATTCCTACCCCGTCTTCCTTGTTCATATTATCTTCCACTTATGTACTCCATTTATGTGAGATAATAAATTCCCCCGCCCCTTCCTTCCCATTTCTTCACTAATATATTTCTTTTCCCCCTCCCTTTTCTTTTTCCTTTCAATATAATTAAAACATAATAAAAAACACTCCCAGGTCTTATTGAACTATCTGTGTGATCCCTGATAACATTAAGGTTCAGAGGGGAACTTGTGTCATATCAGTCAGTCAAAAAGCATTTATTAAGTGCCTACTATGTGCCATACACTCTGCTAAGCACTGAAGATAAAAGAAATGCAAAAGACAGCCCTTGCTCTAAAACAAAACCAACACAACCCCAAAAAAACTACACAGTGAGGAAGACAACACAAAATAGATATGTGTAAGATGTTCCAAATGTCTTAGTTCAGCTTTGAGCTTTTTTTTTTTTTTACGGGGCAATGAGGGTTAAGTGACTTGCCCAGGGTCACATAGCTAGTAAGTGTCAAGTGTCTGAGGTTGGATTTGAACTCAGGTCCTCCTGAATCCAGGGCTGGTGCTTTATCCACTGCACCACCTAGCTGCCCCAGCTTTGAGCTTTTAAGTCTTAAAATGACACTAAACTTTTTTGGGTCACCCTGTACAAGATAAATTAGAAATAATTTTTTAAAAAGAAAAAAATAATTTACAGATCAAGGCACTAACATTAAGGGAAAAAAAGAAAGCCTTCTTTTAATTGGTGGAGAGGAGGAAGGGAATTTCAGGCATGGGAGACACACAGTGAAAATGTCCAGAGTCAGGAGATGGAGGGTCTTGTGTTGGTGTTGCTGAATTGCAGAGGTTGGGGTGAGTTGGGTGGGTGATATGTAAGAAGACTGGAAAGGGAGGAAGATGACAGGTTAGGAGGGCTTTGAATACCAAAGAGAGGTTTTTATATCTGATCTTGGGAGTGACGGGGATCCACTGGAGTTCACTGGATAGTGAGATGGCACAGTCAGACATGTACTTTAGGAGGATTAATTTGACAGCTTAGTGGAGAATGGCTTGTAATGAGACAAGGCAAAGAGAAACAACCAGCAGGCTATTGCAATGGTCCAGACACGAGGTGGTGATGATGGCAGCTTCCCAGGAGACAGAGGCTGTGTATATGAGAGATGTGACAATTATAGAAACAGCATGACTTCAGAATTGATTGGATATGGGGTGGATGAGAAAAAATGAGGATTCAAGGATGAACCCAAGGTTGTGACCCTGGATCATTGGGAGGGTAGAAATGGAGAAATTAAAGAGTGGGGGAAAGATAAGGAGTTCAGTTTTGTTCATGTTGCGTTTAAGATGTCTATGGGACAAATAGGTTGAGATATACAGTAGACAGTTGGAAATTTAACTCTGGAGTTTAGGAAAGAGCTTGGTTAGGCTAACTAAGCAGAATCAGCAGCATAGAAATGATCATTGTAGCTGTGAGAGCTGATGAGATCACTAAGTCAAATAGAGAAAAGAGAAGGCCCAGAAGAGAGAACTAGGGGATATCTGCCATTAGCAGGCATGACATGGACAAAAATCCACCAAAGGAAACTTGTATTTACCATTTTATATTTCTCTTGACCCTGGTGTTTGTCTTTCAAAGTTTGTACTAAGCATTGGTCTTTTTGTCAGGAATGCTTGGAAGTCCTCTATTTCATTAAAGATTCATTCTTACCTCCTGTAGGATGTTGTTGCTGAGTATGTTGTTCTAAGGTTGTAAGTGTATGTTTTTGCCTTTTAGAATATTGTATTCCAAGCTCTCTGCTCCTTGAAAGTAGGAGTTGCTAATTCTTGTGTGATCGTAACTGGCTCCTCAGTACTCCAATTTTTCCTTTCTAGCTGCAATATAGAAAATAGTTTATCTTTGGCATGGAAAGATCTGGATTTGGGCTATGACATTTCTAAAAGTTTTCATTTTGGAATTTCTTTCAAACAGTAGATTCTATTTTCACTTTTCCCTCTTGTTTTAAGAGATCTGGGCACCACCTAACAGCAAGTCCATTGATTTTTTTTTTAGTGAGGCAATTGGGGTTAAGTGACTTGCCCAGCGTCACACAGCTAGTAAGTGTCAAGTGTCTGAGGTCAGATTTGAACTCAGGTACTCCTGACTCCAGGGCTGGTTCTCTATCCACTGCGTCACCTAGCTGCACCCCTTTGATTCTTTTTTTTTTTTTGCAGGCAATGAAGGTTAAGTGACTTGCCCAGGGTCACACAGCTAGTAAGTGTCAAGTGTCTGAGGCTGGATTTGAACTCAGGTACTCCTGAATCCAGAGCCAGTGCTTTAACCACTGTGCCATCTAGCTGCACCCCCATTGATTCTTAAATTATCTCTCCTTGATCTCTTTCCCAAATCAATTGGTTTTTGCTTTGAGATGCCTTATACTTTCTTCTTTGTTTTAATATTTCTTGTTCTCTCATGGAGGATGTTGGAAAGAAAGACACAAATGCTAATTCACTTCTGTTTGTTCATTCTAATTTCCAGGGAGTCTTTTGCTTGTGTAAGGATTTTCACCCCTTAAGCCTATATGTCCATCCTCCTTCCAAGTCTTTCCCCCCAAAATCTTCTGTTTTCCTAGTTTTCCCCTCTAAAGGTCTCATTTCATTTAGAAAATCATTTTAAAACTTTAAAAAATGTTTAACCTTTATTTCAGAAATTCTCATTGGTCATGTGTCAGAGCTGTATTTTTGAGGCTTTTCTGGCAGATGTTTTGGAATCCTTCTTTCTTGTGGGTTTGCATCTTGGGCATTTCTGCCCATAGTAGCTCTTGATGGTGGTTGTCTTTTTTGTTGGTTGTTTACTTGATTTTTTAGCCTTATTTCCCAGATTAAGATTTTATGTTAGAGCCAGGCTCTATATGCTTGTGGTAGGAACATCTGGTCCTTGTTCAGTCCTGATTTGTATTCTGTGGAGGTTTGCTGCTGCTCTTGTTGGGCAGTGAACTCTGTGTTCTTCAAGCACCCCAGAAGCAGCTGAGACTGCAGACCATCAAGCTTTCAGTGCATCCAAAGCAGTCTGATCCAGGGCAATGTCTGGTTTCTGGCTGCTTGGTCTGAGCTTTGCAAACTGTTGACTGAGCAATACAACTGTAGGCTTACCCCTGATTAGAGCTCCAGTAGACTGCTGCAGGCCCTAGCCTCTCTCAGTCAGATGGAAGGCTTTGCAGGTTCAGAGAGGCAGAACTGTGGGCTTACTCTTGGTCTGAGCTCCATGTCATCACTGCAAGACTCAGACTGAGCTGGGGACTGAATACAAGACCCTACTCAGAGGTCAGAGTTGCCCAGCTGCTGTTTGATTTTGTTCCTACTTTTAGCTCAGTACACAGCCTCAGGTCCACGACTATTTCTGCCCTAGACAACTGCTCCTGGGGGCAGGTCCCATCTTCAGTCCTCACTGGATCTTCAACCTGGGCAAGGGTACAAACAACAGAGCTGCCGGCTGGCTCCTCTTCCTACTTCACATCTCTACTGGATCTGGGACCTCTTTTTGCCTATGTTGTTGCCCCCCCCATTAGATTGTAAGCTCCTTGAAGGCAAGAACTGTCTTTTGCATCTTTTTTATATCCTCAGCACTTAGCCCAGGGTCTGGCACATAGTAGGCACTTAATATATGTTGATTGATTGATTGATTGATCATGCACAACCATAGGCCCCAGTTCAGTGCCAATGCTAGAAAGTTCTTCATGGGGAACCTCCCAGGCTAGACCCCTGCTATAGTGTCCATAGACCTCTGTCTCCTTATGCTGACCTGGGGAAGAAAAAATAACTCACTGTGATTTTTTTCTTTTTATTTCCCAATCACAACTCTGACGTTTTTCCTAGGGCTGTGCTAGAGTGGTTATCAGGGAGAGCTTCCCCTCTGCCATCTTTGCTGGTCCTTCCCACCCCTTTGTTTTCTCCTGATGGGCAAATTTCCATCTACAACATGTGCTTAAGGTTCTAGGGACTGAGTAGTCTGGAACTTGTGGTGTGTGGGAGGAGCTCTGGGCCAGAGGGCAGGAGGTGCAGTTTGTGGCTCTAGTCTGCTGCTAACTGGCTGGGTGACCTTTCAACCTCTCTCTGAATCCATTCCCTCCTCTCTAAAATGGGAAGGTTAGACGAGGCATCTTCTGATGCCTTGCCCCACTCTGAACTCTCTTCTAGGACCTCTCCCAGCAGACATTTTGGGTTCCAAGGCTCTTCCTAGCTTGGACCTTCCATGACCCTCTGAAACATTGAGAGGGAGCTTTTCCAGTTATGAACACAACTGACTTCACTCATTCACGCAGCTCATACTGGGTGGGTATTGTGGGGGATCCAGACACAAATCAGACTCTACCTGAAATCAAGGTCATGACCTGCCAGTTCCCCTACACTCCCACCCCAACTTTGGACCCAACATTTCCTGGCAACCTGATTCCTCAGGAGATGGTTTCTTGAGGTGTAGAGGAGACAACGTTATCTGAGATCCTGGCTCCTTTCCCTTTCCACTTGATCAGCCAGATCAGACACGTATAAAAATAAGTCTAGTTAAATGTAAAACCAGAGAGATGTCTCCAGGGAAGTGCCCCAGAGCTCCATCCTTTCTCTTTTTCTGTTCTCCATTTTTATCACAGATTTAGGTGAAGCCATAGATAGCCTGTTTACCACATTTTCAGATGACTCGAAATAGAAAGAGATAATTAACATATCAGTTGACTGAGCTGGAATTCAAAAATCTCAATGTGCTATAATGTCCTGAATTGAATAAGGTTAAATTTAATAAGCACAATAACTGTTATCCTCATTTATAACTTAATAAGGATAAATATATGTGTGTATGTATATGTACATATAAGTACAAAAACACACACATATATTTGGGTTAGAAATATTTTTCTATTGATCCTGGGGGAAAAATCACTGGCACCAAGAGGAGTGGGTCTCCACTTCCAGCTCTGGCATTCACTAAGCCCGTGACCTGGAACAACCCTGTGACTCCGAGACTTATCATATGAGCTTCTTCATCTGCAAAAAGGAATAATAATATTTACATTCTGTTCCTCACAGGGTTCCTATAAAGACAGTGGTTTGTAAACTTCAGAGAGCCATAAAGATGATTTCTTTCATGAGGTGACCTCCCAGACCAAAACTTCCTTCCCTCCCTGTTTTTTGGCTTCCAAACCCTCTCACAGTCTCTACCTGAACCTCTATGATACTTTCTCCAAGGGATGGTCTTGGTTAGAGGTAGATTTTTTGAGGCTTAAGAGGAGGCTGTAGGATGAAGTTGGAAAGGACTCTGGAATTTTATTCAGAGAAACTTAGTCTGAGGCCTGGCTCTGCCACTTGTCCTATGTGTGACCCTGGATAAATAACTTCCCCTTTATGAGCCTCAGTTTCTCCATCTGTAAAATCAAGATAATAATTTATTGTCTCCTTCACAGGATTGAACTTGAGAAATGAGGAACTTTAATACCAGATACTTACTAAGTGAAAGTTACAATAATTAGCACATTGTAAGCCTAAGGGGGTGAGTATAATAGCCCCAAAGATCCACTTGGTTCCCTCCTCTTCATCTTTATGGAATCCATTTTAGATGAACAGTTATAAAAGTTTAAAAGTTATAAAAAATTTATAAGTTCAGTCATGGTTGCTCTAAGTCCCTCATCAGTCAAATTCTTAACATTTAGACAGAGGTTGGGCTCCCTACTAACTGTACAATTTTACCAGGTTGAGGGGAATTGACAGGACTCAAACATATCGGTAAGTTAGGGAGGTGTCTACACCAAACATGGTCAAATGGGAACAATTTGTTTCAATGGCTATGAAGGTGGGTGAAGTAGGCTCTGTGGAGAGCTTAGACCTTGGTCAGACACTGAAGCTGCCAGGGTCATCCTCAGCATTCTGGGCCATTACCAGTCATCTTGACCATTGTCTTGCAGAAGACTCTGGGGGGGGGGCGCAGCTAGGTGGCGCAGTGGATAGAGCACCAGCCCTGGATTCAGGAGGACCTGAGTTCAAATCCGGCCTCAGACACTTGACACTTACTAGCTGTGTGACCCTGGGTAAGTCACTTAACCCCCATTGCCCCGCAAAAAAAAAAAAAAAAGACTCTGGAAGGGAGAGTGAGGCTGACATTCTTTGTGCAACTCTGCCTCACTTAAATCTAATTGATAAGAAAGGCAAGACATCCCCCATGATGTCATTGGTCCTCTTTGAAACAAAGGATGAACCACAATAATTCTATCTATTTCCAGTTAACCCCTGGCTTCTTTGTGTTTGAGGCGAAAAATTCAAATTTGAGGCAAAATGGAAATGTTTGGGTAATGAAACCACAGATGACATTATAGTATCTGTGGATACATAGGCACCTTGAGGGAAAAGCAGGGGCAAAGTGATCTTTTCCTGGGATCTTTCCTTCTTTCTTTCTTTTGGAGACAGGGCAATGAGGGTTAAGTGACTTGCCCAGGGTCACACAGCTAGTATGTGTCAAGTGTCTGAGGCTGGATTTGAACTCAGGTCCTCCTGAATCCAGGGCCAGTGCTTTATCCACTGTGCCACCTAGCTGCCCCTCTTGGGATTTCTTTCAACCAGGATCTACTTTGAGATGTCTAGTTGATGGTCCTCCTCAATATTTCCCTATCTTCCATACCTCAGGTCTACTCTTGCCCCTCAGAGCTGTGTTGGATGTCACACTTGCTCCAAGGTTACTCCAATCTCTCTGTTTTGAGAGTCTTCCCTGAGAATCACTCTCCAGTTCTGTATTAGCTTCTTTTAGCTGTATGACCCCGGGCAAGTCACTTAATCCTATTTGCTGTAGTTTCTGCACTTATAATGTGAGTTAGAAAAAGAAATGGCAAATCATTCCAGTATTTTTCTAAGAAAACTCCAAATGGGGTTGTGAAGAGTCAGACACAACTGAAAAATGACTGAACAATAACTGAGTGCAAATTTCTTAGCGCATGACTATACCTCTCTCACTATGGTTTTGGTTGATTTGAAGAGGTGTACATACTTGGCTCATACTTGGTGCTGATTGACTAAATCAAGAGGCATTCGTACCTAACAAAAATTAATTGTAAGGGAGTATAATAATCAAGGCAGCCCCACTACACAAATGTTGAACTGTCCTGTGATGTCTGGGGATATTTCCATTTTAATGCAAGGAGAAACAGAAGCTCCTAAAGGTAATATGATTTACCTAGGGTCGTGCAGTGAGAAAGAAGTTAGGGCAGGATTTGAACTCAAATATTTCCTAACTCAGCCTATTTTTCTTTGCTCTATTCTATGAGTAACACATTTGAAATATTAGTATAGGCTTTGATAATCCCCCTGCCCTCTGCAAGGATATCTTGTATGTGATTTTGTATGTGTTTGGTATATGTTTACAAAGGTGCATTTAAGTATGTGTGTGCACAAACATATATATGCCTCCTCCATTAGTGTAGGCTCCATGAGGGCAACGACTCTTTTGTTTTTGTCTTTGAAGGTTCACTGCTTCATAAAGACCCAGCGCACAGTAGGCATTTGGCACAAACTTCCTAATTAATGAATTGATTGGTTTCCCCACAGTCAGTTGTCAAGGCTCATTGACTCTATATAACCTACCTTTGTCCCCTCCTCTATTCCCTCTGCTAGTAATGCCTTTCCATCCTTATCTCAGTCTTCTCAGCTCCAGCTAAAGTGAACGATTTGCCATCCCCTGTCTACACCCTACACCCTCCTACCTCCTTGCCTTCAGTCAGGCTGTTTCCTATATCTAGAATGCCAAGCTCCCCATCCTTTGAGGTCCTGTTCAAATGCCCTTTTCCCCCCACATCATTTTGTTTGCCTCTCACTCATTTGCCATTTTATATCATGGCTGTTTTCATAGGTGCTGTGCTGTACCTCTCTATTAGATTATAAGAACCCTGAGGGCAGAGATTATATATTACTTCCCATCAGCATCTCCCTTAGCTCTGCTCACGTGGCCCTGTACATGATAGAAGCTTAATAAGAGCTTAATGACCATTTTCCACCTGGCTGACCTCCTGGATTTCGTGATTTCCCAAAACTCATCATTCCACAAGATGAACTCATCTCTGTAACTCAGGCTTCCTAAGGTCATTTCCTAGCCAGCTGTGGGACTCACCACACCCTCGTGATGAGTGTTCCCCCCTCCCCCATCGGACTGTTGTCTTCTCCCATTAAACTATGAGCTCTTAAGTCGGGAACCTGGGATTTCATCAGTGGAGGGAGCTGCTGGAAGGGATCTTCTTGGAGTCCCACCACGCCCTCGTTTTACTGATGGTGTCTTCCAGACTCTGAGTTCAGTCTTCTGACCATGACATCACACTGTCTCACACTTGTCAAGTGACACCAAGACCAAAAGAAATGGGGTTAGTTTGGACTGATCTGATTTTGATGTTGGCTTCTTAGAACATAGTATTTATGGGACAGAATGTACCAGCTGGGAGGGAGCTTAGAACACAAAATATGTGAACAGAGACTTCAGGGCTGAAGGAGGTCTTAGACCTTTTCTACTCAAAACTATAATTTTACCCAGGTCAATGACATTTGGTAAATATGAGTGTGAGGGAGTTGGTGGAAGTGGGATTGTTTGACCCTCATAGCAAACCTATTAAGTTATCCCCATTTTATAAAAGAGGCAACTGAAGTAGACAGGTTAACTGACTTGCCCAGGGTCATACAACTTGGAAGTGTCTGGGGCAGGATTTGAACTTAGATCTTCCTGACTCCAGGTTCAGTGCTACACTCGCTGTGCCACCTAGCTGCCTATAATTGCATAGCAGGGTACCACAGTGAAGAGAACTTGACTTAGAGCATCTGGGTACTACCACTAGTTGGGCCAATCTCTTCAGCTTCCATATCTTTGAAATGGGGGCGTTGGACTGGATGGAGCCTGAGATCCCTTCCTGTTCTTGGTCTGCACTTCTATGATCTTCCACCATCGGACAATTTACAAAGTAATGACCCAAACAGCCGGCTGAGTGGGGTGGACAGACCAGACACTATTAGCCTCATTTTGTAGCAAAAGAAACTCAGGTTTGAAGGAACAAGGTCCTCTGTTACCCCACAGTAGAAAGTGACCAAGCCGGGCCCCCTCCTTCCAGTCCTGCTGGCCTCTTTCCACTAAACCACAAAGACATTCTCAGGGACTAATTGCATCAGTTATAGCTCATCAAGTATTCATTATGCACCTACTGTTTGCTGGGCACTCTACTGTGATGTCGGGTGAGAATCCCTGTTCTCTAACCATAGCGGCTCTAATTTCTCCAGGTGGTTTGATATCAAGCGGTTCCCTCACACCTGGGTCGGGTCATGTTGGTAGTGAGAGGGTTGTTATTTTCATTTTACAGAATGGGAGACTGAGGCCCAGGTAAGTGGGTTGAGTGACTTGGCCAGAGTGTGTCAGAGACTGGAGCTCCCCTCTGACCTTCCTCCCAGTGACCCAGGTCTGCAACTGGGCAATGCCTCTGACTCTTCATTCTTACTCACCCCAAATCTCTGCTCCACCACCACACCCAAGTACATTATGAAACAGGGATAAAGGAAAGCAGAGATCGACCCAAACTGTATTTGTCTAAGGCCTCTGGTCATCTGATCTGACCATAACCGAAGCTGGCTGAATGGTGATTCTACTTCTATCATCTCTCTCTCTCTGTCTGGCTTCGGTTCCCAGACTTACAAAGTGGGTACGATGCTACCATCTGGTTTGAAATGTATGTGGTGGGTTGGGAAGTACTCAGGCCTCAGAGACAAAAGAGTCATGA